>NC_134037.1:1813770-1963745 GCF_965140245.1 Athene noctua
TGATTTTTACTAAAATATCCCTTAATTCTATACTTATATTAAAATCAAACACAATTTAATTTCAGTTGATAATAAAATCAGTAACATTTCCCCCCTTTGAAGGTGTTGAAAATCATTTCAATACTTTCACACTTTTTATTCATTTTCATCTTTGAGGCCAAAGTTGCCAGATGATGGTGGTGGCGCGCTGTAGCCTGGTGGCATAGTGGGTACTTCTCTCATCATTCTACGATATATTGCAGCCTATTAGTAAACTGTATGTTACCAACATAATCATCAACAGGACAGTTCATAGCAAAAACAGAATTTTGATTAAGGATTTCAGCCAAGAGCTCAAATTCTAATCCACTAAAAATGTTTCCTAGCCGATCTTCTGACATATCTTCTCGAATGGTTTCTGTTTCTTTTCCGATTTTGCCTCACAGATCTAAATCCTGTTCTACATCCTGTGTAACATTCGGGGTATGAATGCAGCAATGATCCAATCTGTCTTTGCGATATCCACACACTCCATGCTCTTTCAACAGAAGCATGTCTAGTGCCATCCTGTTCTGAAGTGTCATTCTAGAAGTTACCTGTAATTGGATGTTTAATTCTTGAAATCCTTTTCTTGTAACATCGGCCAATTTTTCTCCTTGTCCTGTTAAGTGATAAAGCCATTCTCTATTCCTGTAGGACGCTATTGGGTTCAAACAGACTCTAAAGCCCAGCCAATTTTTTACTCCTGTTGTTGGTTCATTCCAAGCGTCATCATCCGTTTCAGACCTTTTGATTCGTTGTAATTTTAAATTTTCCAGGGATCCCTTGAGTGGTGATTTCTTCCCAATCGGACACAATGTTGGCAGGCCTAAAGTAATTTGTTTCACCTTACCATCTACCGGTAAGTGGGTTGTCCGGGTGCCATCACTTAATGCCCAAACTAAATGCCCTGGGCTCTGAATGGCAGATTTCTTACAACTAGAGGAGTATCCTCTTCTGGGTGTAAAGAGACTAGTCATGGTGAGGTTATTATGAACACCTCGACAATAACAGCCAAACTTTAAAGCAGCTGCCAAATGAGGAATTCTTTGAATTATTAAGTCTGCATTGCTGCAATCATACACCCTTTCACATTTCTACCATGGTACTACATGTCCCTTTCCTTGTCGGGTAGTGCCTTTGTCTACTGTCGGGGGAAGGATTGCAAACACGCCTTTAATCCAGGTACTGTCCCAAGTTTTTAATTTTAATCTACCCGTTTGAACTCTTTTCCTGGTTACTGGATTGTTTTTCAAACATACGTCACATTTTGCAGTTATTAATTTAGCCATGTCTATCATCTTGACAGATAAAACTTGTTTTTGTAAAGAAGTTACTAAAGCTTCTGCTCCCTAATGACATTCTTGAGGTTTGGTTTGCATTCTTTCTTTTATTAACAAAGGTGGAACTACTGCTCGTCTGTGAGGGGTTACTGTTTTGGAGGGAATTAATGCCATTTGAAATATTCGTTCTCTTGCTGTCCGGTCGGCCAAATTACTTCTAGCAATTTCTTTTGTGTTCCTAATTAGGTGTGCTTTACAGTGCATGATTGCTACCTGATTTGGTTTTTGAACTGCTTGTAATAATTGTCAAATGTAATTTTGATGCATAATATTTGATCCCTGAGAGGACAGTAATTTTTTTTTTTTTTTCCACAAAGCTCCATGGACATGTACCACCCCAAGAGCATACTTTGAGTCTGTCCAGGTATTTACTTTCTTCGTTTCCCTTAGTTCTAAGGTTCGAATCAAAGCAATGAGTTCTGATCTCTAAGCTGATGTGGCACTCGTCAGTGCCTTTGCCTCTCTAACTGTGGTGTCTGTTGTTACCGCATGCCCAGCGTATCGAACTCCTTGCTCCATAAAGCTGCTGCCATCTGTGTACAATTCCCAGTCTGGTTGCTCCAAGGGTACATCCTTCAGATCTTCTCGACTGGAATAAACATACTCGATAGCAGCCAAGCAGTCCTGCTCCAGTGGCTCTTCTTCCTGTGTGGAACTTAAAAACACTGCAGGATTTACCAGGTTAGTTGTTTTTAGACTCACACCATCTTGTTCAGCCAGTACTACCTGGTACTTCATCATTCAGCTCAGAGACAGCCAATGTCCCCCCTTCTGTTCTAAACCAGTTATCACCGTCTGTGGGACACAGACTGTTATTGTGCTTCCCAAAGTTAATTTCTGAGCTGCCTGTGTGAGCATCACTGTTGCAGCCACAGCTCGAAGGCAGTTTGGGCACCCTTTGCTCCCCGTGTCCAGTTGTTTAGAGAAGTATCCGACAGGTCGTTTCCAGCTTCCCGTCTTCTGAGTCAGCACACCCAGTGCCAGGCGTTGTCTTTCGTGAGCCAACAGCTCACAGCCTTTGGTGATGTCCAGAAGTCCTAAGGCAGGCGCAGGCATTAAAGCGGTTCAGTTCTGTGACAGCCCGTTGTTGCTGTGGGCCCCATGTCGAAGGAGAGTTCTTCGGGCCTCATGTAGCAGTTTAGCTGTCAGACCATAACTCATGATCCAGAGGCGGCACCACCCTGTCATTCCTAAGAATGCTCTGAGTTCATGAATATTTTCCGGCTCACATGGCTTCTCAGTGTTCTGTTCCTAATTGCCGCTGCCCTTCTGAAATCTCAAAGTCCAAATATATCACAGTCTGACAAGCTATTTGGGCGCTTTTTTTTTTTTTTTTCCCCTTGGCTACCTTGTACCCATTCGGTGCCAGAAAATTAAAAAGATCTATTGTTACCTGTATGTAGGTAAATCTTTTTTTTTTCTGTAGCAATCAGTGTGTCATCCACATATTGTAAAAGCAAATGTCCAGGTGTTGGTTTGTCCTGTTTCCGTGTTTCAAGCTCTTTTGCCAGCTGATTTCCAAAAATTATCGGGCTATTTCTAAATCCTTGGGGTAGTCTTGTCCATGTCAGCTGCATCTTTGTCCTGTTTGTGGATTTTCCCACTCGAAAGCAAACAATTTTCTGTTTTCCTTCTCCAAGGCATACAAAAGAAAGCATCTTTTAAATCCAGCACTGTAAACCACTGATAAGTCTCCTTTAAAGCTGTTAACAGCGTGCAAGGATTTGCTGCTACAGGATATATACCCTTAACTATGTGATTCACTGCTCTGAAGTCTTGCACTAACCTATATTCACCCGACGGTTTTCTGACTGGTAGAATGAGAGTTTTATCCTCAGATTCACACTCCTCCAAGAGTTTATATTTCAAAAATTATCAATCAGTTTCTTTCTTATATCTGGTACCGATTGTTCTATAAAAATCCAAGCCAATTATATCTGAGCTGCCTCAGTTTCTACTTTCAAATCAGTATTTATTCTTTCTGGCAGCTTCTTTTAGTCTTCCCAGAAACGCTGAGGGAGATTCATTCTTATCTTGTCTCACCTCATACAATTTAGACCAGTTCAGAAACCTAGGCATGGCGTGTTTAACTCCATGTAAAACCCATTTCTGATACCGACTCAGTCTTTCTCTGTGCTCCACATTATTTGGATCCCCACTGCGGATCCCCAGACAGAAAGTTCTGCTCTAATATTCCACCTGCTGTCCCACTCAATACAGTCACTTCTGCCTGTGCTTTGCCAGCCTCCAATACCATCTGTTTTTTTCTGTATCATCTAACACATTAGCTAAAATCACCTGTAAATCACTCCAGTCCGGGTTCTGTGTTCTGATGATAGTATCTGCCACTCTGCCTGTTCTCTCCGGATCCTCTCTGTACACTCCTGCTGCCTGCTTCCAAGCCATCGAATCCGTCACTGAAAAGGCACTTTCACATACACCGGCCCATCGTTGCCAGCTCCCTGCCGCAGGGGAGCTATTGTTTGTACCTGCTGCCGAGTTCTTTCGAGATGCAGGGGTATGAATTACAACCTCAGACGGCCCTTCATCCACATCCTCTAGTCCGCTACTCTCAGGTTCCTCTACCTGTTCTCTATATTCTCGCCCCCCGATGCCGTTCTCCCTGTGGAGGGGATATATCTAATTCTGGCCCTCCATCCTTTTCAGTAGAAGCAATTCTTTCCTTCAAACAATCTTTTCAAGTTCACATGTTGAACAACACTTTTTCACCTTTTTATCGTCAAAAGTTATAGCCATTACTAAATTATCCCTACTAATCAGCTTACATTCTTTCTGCCAATCCTTCCTTTGTCTTAAATAGGAAAAAAAAAAAATCAACATACGGCACTTCATTTCCCTTCTCTTCTACAAAACAGCATTAACTGCAGAATGGTATTATAATGCAGTGTCCCATTCACGAGCCATTTTCCCTGATCACCCAGAGTATACAGAGGCCACCAGCGATTACAATATTCAATCATCTGACTTTTCCTCAAATCATCATGTACCTCTCCCCAGTGTGCTAACAAACATCCTAACGGAGAAGTTTTCAGAACTTTGTCATTTGCAGCCAGATTACACATCCTTTTGCTTTTAAACAAACGAGTCAGCGTAGATGCCATGGTTCAGTTACTTTGTTAACACAATATACAATCGATCACTCGCTCAAGCCTATCGCTTCGTCCTTCTCCGGCTGCACCCCGCGCGGGATAACAGAACCGCGGATCCGAACCCCACACCCGCTTCGTGCTCAGTTGCACGTCTCACGCTCACAAACACGCTCACAAACACGCTCACACCTTTCTACAGTTACTACGACAAACAAAGGTATATAACACAATACAACACAATTCTTAATTACCGTACAATATTCAATTGACGAAACAACCAGTACCACAACTGAGTGCATAAAAACTTTTAACTTCCAATTAAATGCACTCCTTCTGAGAACTCTACAGCGTATAGGGTCTCTTGTTTCCAAATCCAGCTGTCCAACCCTGCAATAGCTTTCGCTTGTGTCTTACGGGCAGAGGCCTCGGCTTCCAATACACGAGGATCCTCTAGCCCAACCCTGCGCAGCTTTCGCCGCGTCTGACAGGCAGGCTTGTACAGTGGGACTCTAACCCGCTCCTACTGGTGGGACTCTAACCCACTTATCCCAGTACAAAAGAGAAGTGTCTTACCAAAATCCAGGGGACGTCGCGAAGAGCCGCATGGATCGGGGATCGATGGGTGTCCCCGAGAAATCCTCGGTGCCGGCTGGAACCGATCAGGTCCCCGACTCCTCCGGTCTCTCAGCGAGGTCCCATCTGGGGTGCCAGAAACTGTCCCCGAAATCCGGGATGAAGATAACTTACCGACTCCAATGTGATGCAGATAAGCAGACACTTGTTTATTGACGGCCGGGTGCGCAGGTGCGTGCTCTCACCAACAACGCACACCAGTCACAAGAATTATACAGTTTCTATATTATTCATTCATACATATTCATTAAGTATTCATACCTAAACACAAGAATTCCTGGAAATCATTATCATACTTCCCTCCTACTTCCGATTCTGCGCATTGAAGCTTAGAAATGTCTAGAAATGAGTCTGGGGTGTGATTTGGGTCGGTGGCCCATGAGTCGGTGGTCGCGATCTCCCCCTGCCGGAATTACCCATTACCCAGTTTCACTGTTCCTTGGCAGAGATCTGTAAACTGTGACAGTTCATTCTCCCCAGTTCTCATTACTCTCAGGTTGTGGTACTTCTGAGGCATTATCCAATGTATTCTAGGTAATAAATTACTTCTGTGTCTAGACATCTCCAACAACTTCAAACAGAATTATTTTCAATTCTAAATCTAATTCCCTAAGCAGTATCTAGGTGTACCTAGTAAATGATTACTGACCAATTCTTCGGCCTTGGTACAGGGCTATACAGAGGAATTCACAGTAGCATTGGTTTCTGGTTAGATGTGCAAAATGCAAGATGTAAACATGTAACCCTACTAAAATATTTCTGTATTCATACTGGAATCAAACATTATTAATTGTAATAATTCTGATTGGTGTCAAATCAGTGACAGGGGGCCAAGGAGGGCAACGGCATCCTGGCTTGTGTCAGCACTGGCGTGGCCAGCAGGGCCAGGGAAGGGATCTGAGCCCTGGGCTCGGCACTGGGGAGGCCGCCCCTCGATTCCTGGGTTCAGTTTTGGGCCCCTCACCCCAAAAAGGCCATTGAATGACTCGAGCGTGGCCAGAGAAGGGCAACGGAGCTGGGGCAGGGTCTGGAGCACAGGTCTGCTGGGGAGCGGCTGGGGGAACTGGGGGGGTTCAGTCTGGAGCAGAGGAGGCTGAGGGGAGACCTCCTGGCCCTCTGCAACTCCCTGCCAGGAGGGGGCAGAGAGGGGGGATGAGTCTCTGGAGCCAAGGCCCCAGCGCCAGGCCCCGAGGGAATGGCCTCAAGCTGCCCAGGGCAGGGTCAGGCTGGCTCTGAGGAAGGATTTCTGTGCAGAAGGGGCTGTTGGGCGTTGGAATGGGCTGCCCAGGGCAGGGGGGAGTCCCCGGGATCCCTGGAGGGGTTGAAGAGTCGGGCTGAGCCAGCGCTGAGGGATCTGGGGGAGTTGGGAACGGTCGAGCACCCTGGCCGAGATGCTGTGCGTAGTGATGTTCACTGAGGTGTACTTCGTGCTCGGCGCCATGTTTGCCCAGTGGCTCTGGGTATGTGACGGCTGCACCGCGCTGTGGTGGGGAGTGGGATGGGGTGGGTGGGGTGAGGGGCTGTGGGGGTGATGTGGCCTGGGAGCTGCTCCCGTCTCACCCAGCTCTTGGTGTCCTGCAGAGTTCAAGGCAGAAGGCAAAGCATGGGACAGCTGACGCCAAGATGGAGAAGAGCAAACAACCGACCCTGCAGAAATGGTGAGTGCTGGGGGAGGCCCCAGATCCTGCCCCAGACCCTCAGCCCGTGCCCTGCCCGCGCTGGGCAGCCCTGCCCGTCCCGCCGGAGGGGCCGCGGTGCAGCAGGTTTACCTCCCTCTCTCCTCCCCTGCAGTGCCAGCGCGACGTTGCCGAGCACAGAGCGCCTCTGCCCGCTACTGTGGTCACCATCGCTGAGCTCCCTCCCGATGAGCAGCTCCAGTTCTGCGGACACCGTCTGCTCCTTCCCGGAGCCCTGCCCCGGTGCCACGGCAGATCTGGCGGCACAAGAGCGCTCAGGACCCGCCCAGACCCCCAAGGATGATCAGGCGCTGGTGGAGAATCTGGGACCAGCCCTGGGCCAGGACCCCCCACTGGAGAGGTCAGCTGGGACCAGTCAAGGGCAGGTCTCTGGGGATGAGGGCGAAGTGGTACAGAGACCCAGGGACGTGGAGCCAGACCCTGACACCCCCGTGACCATGGGCAGCACCATCTGGGCGGCGCCGGGCGGGAGCAGCCCAGCGGAGCCCAGTCCCCAGCAGCGGGTGCCCACGGGCAGGATGCGTGCCTGGGTGGCCCCGGGGCTGTGCAAGGGGGGCCGTGCCCTGCGGGAGTCCCGTGCCCAGCTCTGCAGGCGTGTCAGCGCCTGGTGGAAACGGGACCGGCAGTGCTGCTGCAGGTGCTCCCGCAAGCCCCTGAGGCAAAATTATCCCTGACTGCAGCGGGCAGCCTGGAGAGAGCAGTTGGGGGTGTAGGGCTGGGGAAGTCCCTGCAATGACCCCACCTGAAAAATAAAATATCTTAAAATATCTTTCCTCCATCCCTGGTGCCGTGGTTCTTCCACCCAGCCCTTGATGCGCGCCCTCCCCCGTCCCTTTGCCAAACCTCCCCTTTGGGTCCCTTGCTGACCCCCCGCCTCTGCCGGGTCTCCCCCAGGTCCTGGCTCTGGGACGGGGACGTTTGCTTGGCCCAGAGCTGCTCCTGCCAGAGCAGGCAGGGACTGTGCCTGCCTGCACCCTGCTCCTGCCTCCTGCCCCCTCCAGAGCCCGGGGGCTGCGGGGCACCCACTGCAGGAACAGGGGGACCGCACACGTCGGGTCTTTGCCTCTTTTCACCTGGAACACATTCGCTCAACAGTAAAGGTCTTTACTGTCAGGCAGGAATTCTTCCTGGCAGCGCTGGGCGCACTCGCTGTTACCGTCAGTTTGGCCTCACAAGAACCGCCGAAGGCTCAGCTGGAAGCTGTAGAAGGCAGGCAGGCTGTGCTGCAGCGCTGGGTGCTGGGGGGATCGTTCCACCCAAGGGCCGTGCCGAAAGACAAGGGCACGCTTCTCCTGTCACAGCAAAGCAGCGAATATTCCTGTCATTTCCGACATGTACGCACCGATTCCCAGAGGACCGACTGCCTGTGCCAGTGCGTTGTTTGGGGGAGAGTCCCTGCGGGGCTTCCCCAGGTGTCTGCTGGTTTCTCTGCCCTCCCCGGGATGGACCCGTCAGAGCTGCAAACATGAGGTCCTTGGGCACAATCCTGTGCGAGGCCCCTCACAGCTCTGAGCCCCAACTGCGGGCAGGCAGGAGGCAGCAGCTCCCCCCTTTTCCTGAGACTTTGCACTCACAAATCCCAGCTCTCAGGACTCCAAACCCAAACCACCTTTTGGCAGAAAAAGAGCCGCCGTGGCTGTGGCAGAAGAGTCAGAGGTCCCTCGGCCGGAGCTGATCCGGCCGTTCCCTGAGCCAGCGCTAATCAGCACGTGCAAGTATGGAAGCGCAGGCTGTGGCAGGTGTCCCCCCCAGTGAAGATCGGGCTCCATGGCCGCTGGAGCGGAGCAGCTCCTGATTGCCTTTGCTCTCGGGGCTTCCCGGCAGTTGGGGCCTTTGGCCAACGGGAGCCGCTACGGGGCACAGGTCAGATTGGGGCTGGGTGTCAATGGAGCCCTGGGGCAGCCATTTTGAGCTCCTCCCCTCGGGCAGCCATTTTGAGCTCCTCCCCTGGAGCAGCTCGCTGCCGTCGGTCGAGGACTCTCCCCTGGGGTCGGGACGTCGCCCAAGGAAGCTCCTCCAGGTGATCTGGGTCGGGGCGCTGCCCTGAGCAGGTCCTCGAGGTGGAGAGCCCTCGCTTGTCAGGTGAGTGATCAAGCGTTTGGGGTGGCCGTTAAACCCCACAGAGTTCTTTGTTCTGCGTTCTGGGGTGCCGTTGAACCCTGGAAAGCTGTTCTGTTCTCCGCGCACAGACATTCGAACCTGCAATTTACGGAGAGCTAGTTTCCTGCGCTCGTCGTAATTTGTCATTATTTTGGTGGGGGGCTGTCTAATTGAGAGCAGCCGTAAGGCCCGCGCTCCTCCCGCTGAGGCCGCCGCGGGCTCAACCCGAACCCCCCCACTCCTCACCCCGGGGAAGGCCCTTCCCCCGGCGCGGGGAGCAGCACGAGGTCGGGGCCGCCGGGCTCCGGCTGCGCGTTCACCCCCCGGCGGCCGGGCTCGAGCGGGCTGTCGGAGAAGCCCCGATCGCTGCCGCCCGTGTGTGCGGGCGGCACCAGGCGGCGGCGCGGCCCGGCCCGGCGGCGCAGAGGACACGGGGCCCCGCGGCCGTCGCTGCCCCGCAGCCCGGCCCGAGCCCCGCGCTCGCGCCCGCCCCTCGCGGCCGCCGCCGCCCGGCGCGGGAGCGGGAACGGGCGCCGCCGTTTGCCCGGCGCCGCCGTTTGCCCGGCGCCGCCGTTTGCCCGGCGCCGCCGTTTGCCCGGCGCCGCCGTTTGCCCGGCGCCGCCGTTTGCCCGGCGCCGCCGTTTGCCCGGCGCCGCCGTTTGCCCGGCGCCGCCGTTTGCCCGGCGCCGCCGTTTGCCCGGCGCCGCCGTTTGCCCGGCGCCGCCGTTTGCCCGGCGCCGCCGTTTGCCCGGCGCCGCCGGGGCCGGTCCGGCCGCGCCGCGCATGCGCTGTGTCTGCGGGGCCGCGTGAGGCGGGGAGCCGGCGCGGAGGCGGCTCGGCGGGGCCCGGCCCCGGCCCTCAGCCCCCGCGGCCCCGACCCCGGCGCCGAGGAGCGCGTCGCCGCCCGCCGCCCTCGCGTCGCCGCCCTCCTCGATGCCGAGCCCCGGCGAGAAGCGGCGCTCGTCCCCGGTGCCCCGGCTGCGTGGGCCTGACCCCCAGCCGCCCCCGCCGCCCAGATCGGAGCCGGGTCCAGGCCCCTCCCTGCCCCGGACCGGCACCAAGTCCCTCACCTTCTCCCCACAGCCCGGTTCAGGTCACAGATGATCTCCCCTCCCCAGAACGGTGCCGGGCTTGATGCCCCCACCCCCAGGCCGGGGCCGGTTCCACATCCTGCGCCCCGAGCTGGCAGCCAGTCCTGACCCCAGCCCGGGCCAGCACAGGCTCAGAGACCGACTCCAGGTGTCAGAATATCCCCTGTCCCACAACGGCACTGGGGCCAGGACCCCTACCAAAAACTGGCGGGGGGCAGCCACCCGATGTGGCCTTGCCAGCCTTCACGGGACCCGGGATCTCTCCCCAAACTGGCCTTGGCGCTCCCCTGAATCCCAAGCCAGAGACGCTCCCCGTTCTCTGCCAGATATTAGGAGCACGGGGACCTCCCGATGTCTGCTCATCCCAAAGGCAAGGACATCCCCGCCCTGTCCGAGGCACAGCACTGAGGCAGCAATACCCCCTTCCCCAAGAGATTCCCCTGCCATGGACCCGCTGCCCCCCTGGACAAAATCTGCATCAGACTAGTGGCATCCTGGAGCAGGCTGCTGTTCCCAGACCTGGGGCTCACCAGCCATGGCACACACCTTTCCCCGAAGCAGGACTGAAGTGGGGGCCTCTCCCAAGCCTTAGAGGCCCCTCCAGCCTGGGGGATATTGGGCCATGGGATCAGTGCCAATGCTGGAATGGCTCCGGACAGAAGCTGGCTGTCTTCATGGCCAAGCCGGGGTCCCCCCCAGCCACCTAAGGGCTGCCCCCTGACAGCCTCTGCCCCATGCCTGCCCCATCCCCACCTGGAAAGCAAACAGAGGCTGAGCCTCCCCAGCCTTGTGCTGAAGCAGTAACTAGCCTTGGGCTGCAGTCCCAGATGTAGAAAAAGAAGCCTGGACGCTGTTTTCCCTCTGGGCGGCTGTCCCCACCTTTCCTGCCTCCTTTCTGCATCTGCAGGGACCTGCTGGCCTGGGACTAAGCCTGCTGAGGGGAAGAGAGAGCAGAGTGTGCTGCGCTGAACCATGCAGTCTGGGTTGGGATGCCGGATTCAAGGGCATCCCCGAGCATGATGTGGTGTAAAATGTTCAGTCTTATTCCCTCTTCTGCCCCAGGGAGGCCCTTGGAGAAGATGTGGAGCCAAAAGTGCCTGAGGAGGAGGAGGAGGAGGAAGAGCAGAGGAAGAGCCACAAGCACATTGAGGAGTGCAGGCAGGTGTGGCGGTAGGAGGGGAAGATCCTCTTGGGTCCCTGATATTTGGCTTTACCCTTCTTTTAGCTTTGTACAGTGCTTAGTGTCACACAGCAGCATTTATGTGAGAAGCAGCAGGGACAGGAACTCCTCAGGACTGGGTGGTGGGGGATTTGGGGGCTGGATCCTAGGGGTAGGATTTCCCGTGGATTGTAAGGGCGTAGGAGTGACGCCAAGCATCCAAACCAAAACCCCGCCGTGCCTAACCGCATCTGCACGCACGGGGGAAGTGAGAGAGGGGGGTGCTCTGAGCGTGTTCCTCTTGGCGCTGATGGCCTGCGGGGCTTTCCAGGAGAGGGAGGCCCGCGGGTGCTCATCGATCCTGCCGTAGCAGGAAGACAGAGCTTAGGGCTCCACACAGGCACCTCAGCATGGGGACAGGAGCCAGACCCTGGGCAGGCAGGGTTCCTGCAGCATCCCTCCCTCCAGAACGCAGGTCTTTGGGTGTGAAATGTGTGCCGCTTCCTTCACAGAGGCTGGCCAAGCTGCTCTTTGATGGCACGCAGATGGTGACAAATACCCGGGTGGCCGCTGACTTGAGGGAAACACAGAGGAGGGCAGAGGAGGCAGAGCTGAAGCTGCAGAGGTAAGAGACTGCACCGCGGGTCGGCGCTGCTGGGAAGGATGTTGGTGCAGCTTTCTGAGGACATCCTAATGCTGGTCATCCAGAAACACTTGGCAGTTAGGGCTGTGCTGTTCAGAAGGAAAATCTAGGCACCTCCAGGTCCCACCTGCTGTCACGTCCTGCTCCGAAGAGGGAGACAAGTGATGTAGATTCATAAATCCCCAACGGAGCAGAGATTGGTGAGACAAGTCTCAAAGTGCAGACATAAACATTTCTTCATTTCCCACAGTGTGTTGACTGGATACACAATAACTGACTAAGTGTAGAACAAATTATGGCAAGGGATATGATACGCCTTGCGTCCCTTAATGATAACAAGGGGGAAAAGAGAAGAAGAGAGAGAGAGATGGGAAGAGAGGGAGAGAGATCACCAGTCCAGGTTCCTGCGCTGGTTCTGCCAAGGAGGGTTCAGGGATGCATCCACCTGCTTCATTTCACTTCTTCACTTGCTCATCACCGTTATCCTTGCCCCCCCCCCCCCCATTTATACACGCTTTCCTCGGGTCCTTCCCCCAGATTGATCTACATATCACGTGTCATAGGTGTGGGGAGGGGCAAGGCGCTTCGTGGGGTGCTGTAATTAGCATGATCTCGTTAGTCTTTATTAGCATATTCAGGGATGTCAACTTTAATACACGTTTTGTGGATAATGAAGCAAAGATCGCTCACGGGACAGATGCCCCTTGAAACTGTCACCGAAATCCGGGATAAAAATAACTTCTCGACTCCAATGTGATGCAGATAAGCAGACACTTCTTTACTGACGGCCGGACGTGTAGGGGAGCGCTCTCACCAACAACACGTGCCAGGCACCAGAATCACACACCTTATCTAGAACTTACTCATCCATATTCATTAAGTCTTCATACATAAGCATACAACTTCCAGGAAATCATTCACATATTCTCCTCCTATTTCCGATTCTGCGCAGTAGAGGTTAGAAATGTCTAGAAATGGCTCTGGGTGTAATGGGAGCAGGTGGTCCGTGAGTCGGGGGTCGCCATCTCCCCCTGCCGGAATTACCTTTTGCTTAAGGACACGGTTTTCTTGGCAGGTACCTGCCAGCTGTTACGGTCACTGCCCTCAGTTCCCGTTCATCCTGGACCTTGACAGCTACTTGCATTCTTCTAGTCCTGTACATGTATTATAAATCAGGTTACAAATCACCTCGTGTTTCGTTACCTGGGTTCTAACCGTTCCTACTAAACAGTTGTGACCAGTCCCTTCAGCCTTGGTACGGGGCTGTACAGGGGATTTTAGAGGAGCAGTCAGTTGCTAGATTCAAACTACAATAAATGTAAAATGATTTTTACTAAAATATCCCTTAATTCTATACTTATATTAAAATCAAACACAATTTAATTTCAGTTGATAATAAAATCAGTAACATTTCCCCCCTTTGAAGGTGTTGAAAATCATTTCAATACTTTCACACTTTTATTCATTTTCATCTTTGAGGCCAAAGTTTGTCTTGCCAGATGATGGTGGTGGCGCGCTGTAGCCTGGTGGCATAGTGGGTACTTCTCTCATCATTCTACGATATATTGCAGCCTATTAGTAAACTGTATGTTACCAACATAATCATCAACAAGACAGTTCATAGCAAAAACAGAATTTTGATTAAGGATTTCAGCCAAGAGCTCAAATTCTATCCTAATCCACTAAAAATGTTTCCTAGCCGATCTTCTGACATATCTTCTCGAATGGTTTCTGTTTCTTTTCCGATTTTGCCTCACAGATCTAAATCCTGTTCTCCATCCTGTGTAATATTCGGGATATGAATGCAGCAATGGTCCAATCTGTCTTTGCGATATCCACACACTCCATGCTCTTTCAACAGAAGCATGTCTAGTGCCATCCTGTTCTGAAGTGTCATTCTAGAAGTTACCTGTAATTGGATGTTTAATTCTTGAAATCCTTTTCTTGTAACATCGGCCAATTTTTCTCCTTGTCCTGTTAAGTGATAAAGCCATTCTCTATTCCTGTAGGACGCTATTGGGTTCAAACAGACTCTAAAGCCCAGCCAATTTTTTACTCCTGTTGTTGGTTCATTCCAAGCGTCATCATCCGTTTCAGACCTTTTGATTCGTTGTAATTTTAAATTTTCCAGGGATCCCTTGAGTGGTGATTTCTTCCCAATCGGACACAGTGTTGGCAGGCCTAAAGTAATTTGTTTCACCTTACCATCTACCGGTAAGTGGGTTGTCCGGGTGCCATCACTTAATGCCCAAACTAAATGCCCTGGGCTCTGAATGGCAGATTTCTTACAACTAGAGGAGTATCCTCTTCTGGGTGTAAAGAGACTAGTCATGGTGAGGTTATTATGAACACCTCGACAATAACAGCCAAACTTTAAAGCAGCTGCCAAATGAGGAATTCTTTGAATTATTAAGTCTGCATTGCTGCAATCATACACCCTTTCACATTTCTACCATGGTACTACATGTCCCTTTCCTTGTCGGGTAGTGCCTTTGTCTACTGTCGGGGGAAGGATTGCAAACACGCCTTTAATCCAGGTACTGTCCCAAGTTTTTAATTTTAATCTACCCGTTTGAACTCTTTTCCTGGTTACTGGATTGTTTTTCAAACATACGTCACATTTTGCAGTTATTAATTTAGCCATGTCTATCATCTTGACAGATAAAACTTGTTTTTGTAAAGAAGTTACTAAAGCTTCTGCTCCCTAATGACATTCTTGAGGTTTGGTTTGCATTCTTTCTTTTATTAACAAAGGTGGAACTACTGCTCGTCTGTGAGGGGTTACTGTTTTGGAGGGAATTAATGCCATTTGAAATATTCGTTCTCTTGCTGTCCGGTCGGCCAAATTACTTCTAGCAATTTCTTTTGTGTTCCTAATTAGGTGTGCTTTACAGTGCATGATTGCTACCTGATTTGGTTTTTGAACTGCTTGTAATAATTGTCAAATGTAATTTTGATGCATAATATTTGATCCCTGAGAGGACAGTAATTTTTTTTTTTTTTTCCACAAAGCTCCATGGACATGTACCACCCCAAGAGCATACTTTGAGTCTGTCCAGGTATTTACTTTCTTCGTTTCCCTTAGTTCTAAGGTTCGAATCAAAGCAATGAGTTCTGATCTCTAAGCTGATGTGGCACTCGTCAGTGCCTTTGCCTCTCTAACTGTGGTGTCTGTTGTTACCGCATGCCCAGCGTATCGAACTCCTTGCTCCATAAAGCTGCTGCCATCTGTGTACAATTCCCAGTCTGGTTGCTCCAAGGGTACATCCTTCAGATCTTCTCGACTGGAATAAACATACTCAATAGCAGCCAAGCAGTCCTGCTCCAGTGGCTCTTCTTCCTGTGTGGAACTTAAAAACACTGCAGGATTTACCAGGTTAGTTGTTTTTAGACTCACACCATCTTGTTCAGCCAGTACTACCTGGTACTTCATCATTCAGCTCAGAGACAGCCAATGTCCCCCCTTCTGTTCTAAACCAGTTATCACCGTCTGTGGGACACAGACTGTTATTGTGCTTCCCAAAGTTAATTTCTGAGCTGCCTGTGTGAGCATCACTGTTGCAGCCACAGCTCGAAGGCAGTTTGGGCACCCTTTGCTCCCCGTGTCCAGTTGTTTAGAGAAGTATCCGACAGGTCGTTTCCAGCTTCCCGTCTTCTGAGTCAGCACACCCAGTGCCAGGCGTTGTCTTTCGTGAGCCAACAGCTCACAGCCTTTGGTGATGTCCAGAAGTCCTAAGGCAGGCGCAGGCATTAAAGCGGTTCAGTTCTGTGACAGCCCGTTGTTGCTGTGGGCCCCATGTCGAAGGAGAGTTCTTCGGGCCTCATGTAGCAGTTTAGCTGTCAGACCATAACTCATGATCCAGAGGCGGCACCACCCTGTCATTCCTAAGAATGCTCTGAGTTCATGAATATTTTCGGGCTCACATGGCTTCTCAGTGTTCTGTTCCTAATTGCCGCTGCCCTTCTGAAATCTCAAAGTCCAAATATATCACAGTCTGACAAGCTATTTGGGCGCTTTTTTTTTTTTTTTCCCCCCCCTGGCTACCTTGTACCCATTCGGTGCCAGAAAATTAAAAAGATCTATTGTTACCTGTATGTAGGTAAATCTTTTTTTTTTCTGTAGCAATCAGTGTGTCATCCACATATTGTAAAAGCAAATGTCCAGGTGTTGGTTTGTCCTGTTTCCGTGTTTCAAGCTCTTTTGCCAGCTGATTTCCAAAAATTATCGGGCTATTTCTAAATCCTTGGGGTAGTCTTGTCCATGTCAGCTGCATCTTTGTCCTGTTTGTGGATTTTCCCACTCGAAAGCAAACAATTTTCTGTTTTCCTTCTCCAAGGCATACAAAAGAAAGCATCTTTTAAATCCAGCACTGTAAACCACTGATAAGTCTCCTTTAAAGCTGTTAACAGCGTGCAAGGATTTGCTGCTACAGGATATATACCCTTAACTATGTGATTCACTGCTCTGAAGTCTTGCACTAACCTATATTCACCCGACGGTTTTCTGACTGGTAGAATGAGAGTTTTATCCTCAGATTCACACTCCTCCAAGAGTTTATATTTCAAAAATTATCAATCAGTTTCTTTCTTATATCTGGTACCGATTGTTCTATAAAAATCCAAGCCAATTATATCTGAGCTGCCTCAGTTTCTACTTTCAAATCAGTATTTATTCTTTCTGGCAGCTTCTTTTAGTCTTCCCAGAAACGCTGAGGGAGATTCATTCTTATCTTGTCTCACCTCATACAATTTAGACCAGTTCAGAAACCTAGGCATGGCGTGTTTAACTCCATGTAAAACCCATTTCTGATACCGACTCAGTCTTTCTCTGTGCTCCACATTATTTGGATCCCCACTGCGGATCCCCAGACAGAAAGTTCTGCTCTAATATTCCACCTGCTGTCCCACTCAATACAGTCACTTCTGCCTGTGCTTTGCCAGCCTCCAATACCATCTGTTTTTTTCTGTATCATCTAACACATTAGCTAAAATCACCTGTAAATCACTCCAGTCCGGGTTCTGTGTTCTGATGATAGTATCTGCCACTCTGCCTGTTCTCTCCGGATCCTCTCTGTACACTCCTGCTGCCTGCTTCCAAGCCATCGAATCCGTCACTGAAAAGGCACTTTCACATACACCGGCCCATCGTTGCCAGCTCCCTGCCGCAGGGGAGCTATTGTTTGTACCTGCTGCCGAGTTCTTTCGAGATGCAGGGGTATGAATTACAACCTCAGACGGCCCTTCATCCACATCCTCTAGTCCGCTACTCTCAGGTTCCTCTACCTGTTCTCTATATTCTCGCCCCCGATGCCGTTCTCCCTGTGGAGGGGATATATCTAATTCTGGCCCTCCATCCTTTTCAGTAGAAGCAATTCTTTCCTTCAAACAATCTTTTCAAGTTCACATGTTGAACAACACTTTTTCACCTTTTTATCGTCAAAAGTTATAGCCATTACTAAATTATCCCTACTAATCAGCTTACATTCTTTCTGCCAATCCTTCCTTTGTCTTAAATAGGAAAAAAAAAAAATCAACATACGGCACTTCATTTCCCTTCTCTTCTACAAAACAGCATTAACTGCAGAATGGTATTATAATGCAGTGTCCCATTCACGAGCCATTTTCCCTGATCACCCAGAGTATACAGAGGCCACCAGCGATTACAATATTCAATCATCTGACTTTTCCTCAAATCATCATGTACCTCTCCCCAGTGTGCTAACAAACATCCTAACGGAGAAGTTTTCAGAACTTTGTCATTTGCAGCCAGATTACACATCCTTTTGCTTTTAAACAAATGAGTCAGCGTAGATGCCATGGTTCAGTTACTTTGTTAACACAATATACAATCGATCACTCGCTCAAGCCTATCGCTTCGTCCTTCTCCGGCTGCACCCCGCGCGGGATAACAGAACCGCGGATCCGAACCCCACACCCGCTTCGTGCTCAGTTGCACGTCTCACGCTCACAAACACGCTCACACCTTTCTACAGTTACTACGACAAACAAAGGTATATAACACAATACGACACAATTCTTAATTACCGTACAATATTCAATTGACGAAACAACCAGTACCACAACTGAGTGCATAAAAACTTTTAACTTCCAATTAAATGCACTCCTTCTGAGAACTCTACAGCGTATAGGGTCTCTTGTTTCCAAATCCAGCTGTCCAACCCTGCAATAGCTTTCGCTTGTGTCTTACGGGCAGAGGCCTCGGCTTCCAATACACGAGGATCCTCTAGCCCAACCCTGCGCAGCTTTCGCCGCGTCTGACAGGCAGGCTTGTACAGTGGGACTCTAACCCGCTCCTACTGGTGGGACTCTAACCCACTTATCCCAGTACAAAAGAGAAGTGTCTTACCAAAATCCAGGGGACGTCGCGAAGAGCCGCATGGATCGGGGATCGATGGGTGTCCCCGAGAAATCCTCGGTGCCGGCTGGAACCGATCAGGTCCCCGACTCCTCCGGTCTCTCAGCGAGGTCCCATCTGGGGTGCCAGAAACTGTCCCCGAAATCCGGGATGAAGATAACTTACCGACTCCAATGTGATGCAGATAAGCAGACACTTGTTTATTGACGGCCGGGTGCGCGGGTGCGTGCTCTCACCAACAACGCACACCAGTCACAAGAATTATACAGTTTCTATATTATTCATTCATACATATTCATTAAGTATTCATACCTAAACACAAGAATTCCTGGAAATCATTATCATACTTCCCTCCTACTTCCGATTCTGCGCATTGAAGCTTAGAAATGTCTAGAAATGAGTCTGGGGTGTGATTTGGGTCGGTGGCCCATGAGTCGGTGGTCGCGATCTCCCCCTGCCGGAATTACCCATTACCCAGTTTCACTGTTCCTTGGCAGAGATCTGTAAACTGTGACAGTTCATTCTCCCCAGTTCTCATTACTCTCAGGTTGTGGTACTTCTGAGGCATTATCCAATGTATTCTAGGTAATAAATTACTTCTGTGTCTAGACATCTCCAACAACTTCAAACAGAATTATTTTCAATTCTAAATCTAATTCCCTAAGCAGTATCTAGGTGTACCTAGTAAATGATTACTGACCAATTCTTCGGCCTTGGTACAGGGCTATACAGAGGAATTCACAGTAGCATTGGTTTCTGGTTAGATGTGCAAAATGCAAGATGTAAACATGTAACCCTACTAAAATATTTCTGTATTCATACTGGAATCAAACATTATTAATTGTAATAATTCTGATTGGTGTCAAATCAGTGACAGGGGGCCAAGGAGGGCAACGGCATCCTGGCTTGTGTCAGCACTGGCGTGGCCAGCAGGGCCAGGGAAGGGATCTGAGCCCTGGGCTCGGCACTGGGGAGGCCGCCCCTCGATTCCTGGGTTCAGTTTTGGGCCCCTCACCCCAAAAAGGCCATTGAATGACTCGAGCGTGGCCAGAGAAGGGCAACGGAGCTGGGGCAGGGTCTGGAGCACAGGTCTGCTGGGGAGCGGCTGGGGGAACTGGGGGGGTTCAGTCTGGAGCAGAGGAGGCTGAGGGGAGACCTCCTGGCCCTCTGCAACTCCCTGCCAGGAGGGGGCAGAGAGGGGGGATGAGTCTCTGGAGCCAAGGCCCCAGCGCCAGGCCCCGAGGGAATGGCCTCAAGCTGCCCAGGGCAGGGTCAGGCTGGCTCTGAGGAAGGATTTCTGTGCAGAAGGGGCTGTTGGGCGTTGGAATGGGCTGCCCAGGGCAGGGGGGAGTCCCCGGGATCCCTGGAGGGGTTGAAGAGTCGGGCTGAGCCAGCGCTGAGGGATCTGGGGGAGTTGGGAACGGTCGAGCACCCTGGCCGAGATGCTGTGCGTAGTGATGTTCACTGAGGTGTACTTCGTGCTCGGCGCCATGTTTGCCCAGTGGCTCTGGGTATGTGACGGCTGCACCGCGCTGTGGTGGGGAGTGGGATGGGGTGGGTGGGGTGAGGGGCTGTGGGGGTGATGTGGCCTGGGAGCTGCTCCCGTCTCACCCAGCTCTTGGTGTCCTGCAGAGTTCAAGGCAGAAGGCAAAGCATGGGACAGCTGACGCCAAGATGGAGAAGAGCAAACAACCGACCCTGCAGAAATGGTGAGTGCTGGGGGAGGCCCCAGATCCTGCCCCAGACCCTCAGCCCGTGCCCTGCCCGCGCTGGGCAGCCCTGCCCGTCCCGCCGGAGGGGCCGCGGTGCAGCAGGTTTACCTCCCTCTCTCCTCCCCTGCAGTGCCAGCGCGACGTTGCCGAGCACAGAGCGCCTCTGCCCGCTACTGTGGTCACCATCGCTGAGCTCCCTCCCGATGAGCAGCTCCAGTTCTGCGGACACCGTCTGCTCCTTCCCGGAGCCCTGCCCCGGTGCCACGGCAGATCTGGCGGCACAAGAGCGCTCAGGACCCGCCCAGACCCCCAAGGATGATCAGGCGCTGGTGGAGAATCTGGGACCAGCCCTGGGCCAGGACCCCCCACTGGAGAGGTCAGCTGGGACCAGTCAAGGGCAGGTCTCTGGGGATGAGGGCGAAGTGGTACAGAGACCCAGGGACGTGGAGCCAGACCCTGACACCCCCGTGACCATGGGCAGCACCATCTGGGCGGCGCCGGGCGGGAGCAGCCCAGCGGAGCCCAGTCCCCAGCAGCGGGTGCCCACGGGCAGGATGCGTGCCTGGGTGGCCCCGGGGCTGTGCAAGGGGGGCCGTGCCCTGCGGGAGTCCCGTGCCCAGCTCTGCAGGCGTGTCAGCGCCTGGTGGAAACGGGACCGGCAGTGCTGCTGCAGGTGCTCCCGCAAGCCCCTGAGGCAAAATTATCCCTGACTGCAGCGGGCAGCCTGGAGAGAGCAGTTGGGGGTGTAGGGCTGGGGAAGTCCCTGCAATGACCCCACCTGAAAAATAAAATATCTTAAAATATCTTTCCTCCATCCCTGGTGCCGTGGTTCTTCCACCCAGCCCTTGATGCGCGCCCTCCCCCGTCCCTTTGCCAAACCTCCCCTTTGGGTCCCTTGCTGACCCCCCGCCTCTGCCGGGTCTCCCCCAGGTCCTGGCTCTGGGACGGGGACGTTTGCTTGGCCCAGAGCTGCTCCTGCCAGAGCAGGCAGGGACTGTGCCTGCCTGCACCCTGCTCCTGCCTCCTGCCCCCTCCAGAGCCCGGGGGCTGCGGGGCACCCACTGCAGGAACAGGGGGACCGCACACGTCGGGTCTTTGCCTCTTTTCACCTGGAACACATTCGCTCAACAGTAAAGGTCTTTACTGTCAGGCAGGAATTCTTCCTGGCAGCGCTGGGCGCACTCGCTGTTACCGTCAGTTTGGCCTCACAAGAACCGCCGAAGGCTCAGCTGGAAGCTGTAGAAGGCAGGCAGGCTGTGCTGCAGCGCTGGGTGCTGGGGGGATCGTTCCACCCAAGGGCCGTGCCGAAAGACAAGGGCACGCTTCTCCTGTCACAGCAAAGCAGCGAATATTCCTGTCATTTCCGACACGTACGCACCGATTCCCAGAGGACCGACTGCCCGTGCCAGTGCGTTGTTTGGGGGAGAGTCCCTGCGGGGCTTCCCCAGGTGTCTGCTGGTTTCTCTGCCCTCCCCGGGATGGACCCGTCAGAGCTGCAAACATGAGGTCCTTGGGCACAATCCTGTGCGAGGCCCCTCACAGCTCTGAGCCCCAACTGCGGGCAGGCAGGAGGCAGCAGCTCCCCCCTTTTCCTGAGACTTTGCACTCACAAATCCCAGCTCTCAGGACTCCAAACCCAAACCACCTTTTGGCAGAAAAAGAGCCGCCGTGGCTGTGGCAGAAGAGTCAGAGGTCCCTCGGCCGGAGCTGATCCGGCCGTTCCCTGAGCCAGCGCTAATCAGCACGTGCAAGTATGGAAGCGCAGGCTGTGGCAGGTGTCCCCCCCAGTGAAGATCGGGCTCCATGGCCGCTGGAGCGGAGCAGCTCCTGATTGCCTTTGCTCTCGGGGCAGTTGGGGCCTTTGGCCAACGGGAGCCGCTACGGGGCACAGGTCAGATTGGGGCTGGGTGTCAATGGAGCCCTGGGGCAGCCATTTTGAGCTCCTCCCCTCGGGCAGCCATTTTGAGCTCCTCCCCTCGGGCAGCCATTTTGAGCTCCTCCCCTGGAGCAGCTCGCCGCCGTCGGTCGAGGACTCTCCCCTGGGGTCGGGACGTCGCCCAAGGAAGCTCCTCCAGGTGATCTGGGTCGGGGCGCTGCCCTGAGCAGGTCCTCGAGGTGGAGAGCCCTCGCTTGTCAGGTGAGTGATCAAGCGTTTGGGGTGGCCGTTAAACCCCACAGAGTTCTTTGTTCTGCGTTCTGGGGTGCCGTTGAACCCTGGAAAGCTGTTCTGTTCTCCGCGCACAGACATTCGAACCTGCAATTTACGGAGAGCTAGTTTCCTGCGCTCGTCGTAATTTGTCATTATTTTGGTGGGGGGCTGTCTAATTGAGAGCAGCCGTAAGGCCCGCGCTCCTCCCGCTGAGGCCGCCGCGGGCTCAACCCGAACCCCCCCACTCCTCACCCCGGGGAAGGCCCTTCCCCCGGCGCGGGGAGCAGCACGAGGTCGGGGCCGCCGGGCTCCGGCTGCGCGTTCACCCCCCGGCGGCCGGGCTCGAGCGGGCTGTCGGAGAAGCCCCGATCGCTGCCGCCCGTGTGTGCGGGCGGCACCAGGCGGCGGCGCGGCCCGGCCCGGCGGCGCAGAGGACACGGGGCCCCGCGGCCGTCGCTGCCCCGCAGCCCGGCCCGAGCCCCGCGCTCGCGCCCGCCCCTCGCGGCCGCCGCCGCCCGGCGCGGGAGCGGGAACGGGCGCCGCCGTTTGCCCGGCGCCGCCGTTTGCCCGGCGCCGCCGTTTGCCCGGCCGCGCCGCGCATGCGCTGTGTCTGCGGGGCCGCGTGAGGCGGGGAGCCGGCGCGGAGGCGGCTCGGCGGGGCCCGGCCCCGGCCCTCAGCCCCCGCGGCCCCGACCCCGGCGCCGAGGAGCGCGTCGCCGCCCGCCGCCCTCGCGTCGCCGCCCTCCTCGATGCCGAGCCCCGGCGAGAAGCGGCGCTCGTCCCCGGTGCCCCGGCTGCGTGGGCCTGACCCCCAGCCGCCCCCGCCGCCCAGATCGGAGCCGGGTCCAGGCCCCTCCCTGCCCCGGACCGGCACCAAGTCCCTCACCTTCTCCCCACAGCCCGGTTCAGGTCACAGATGATCTCCCCTCCCCAGAACGGTGCCGGGCTTGATGCCCCCACCCCCAGGCCGGGGCCGGTTCCACATCCTGCGCCCCGAGCTGGCAGCCAGTCCTGACCCCAGCCCGGGCCAGCACAGGCTCAGAGACCGACTCCAGGTGTCAGAATATCCCCTGTCCCACAACGGCACTGGGGCCAGGACCCCTACCAAAAACTGGCGGGGGGCAGCCACCCGATGTGGCCTTGCCAGCCTTCACGGGACCCGGGATCTCTCCCCAAACTGGCCTTGGCGCTCCCCTGAATCCCAAGCCAGAGACGCTCCCCGTTCTCTGCCAGATATTAGGAGCACGGGGACCTCCCGATGTCTGCTCATCCCAAAGGCAAGGACATCCCCGCCCTGTCCGAGGCACAGCACTGAGGCAGCAATACCCCCTTCCCCAAGAGATTCCCCTGCCATGGACCCGCTGCCCCCCTGGACAAAATCTGCATCAGACTAGTGGCATCCTGGAGCAGGCTGCTGTTCCCAGACCTGGGGCTCACCAGCCATGGCACACACCTTTCCCCGAAGCAGGACTGAAGTGGGGGCCTCTCCCAAGCCTTAGAGGCCCCTCCAGCCTGGGGGATATTGGGCCATGGGATCAGTGCCAATGCTGGAATGGCTCCGGACAGAAGCTGGCTGTCTTCATGGCCAAGCCGGGGTCCCCCCCAGCCACCTAAGGGCTGCCCCCTGACAGCCTCTGCCCCATGCCTGCCCCATCCCCACCTGGAAAGCAAACAGAGGCTGAGCCTCCCCAGCCTTGTGCTGAAGCAGTAACTAGCCTTGGGCTGCAGTCCCAGATGTAGAAAAAGAAGCCTGGACGCTGTTTTCCCTCTGGGCGGCTGTCCCCACCTTTCCTGCCTCCTTTCTGCATCTGCAGGGACCTGCTGGCCTGGGACTAAGCCTGCTGAGGGGAAGAGAGAGCAGAGTGTGCTGCGCTGAACCATGCAGTCTGGGTTGGGATGCCGGATTCAAGGGCGTCCCCGAGCATGATGTGGTGTAAAATGTTCAGTCTTATTCCCTCTTCTGCCCCAGGGAGGCCCTTGGAGAAGATGTGGAGCCAAAAGTGCCTGAGGAGGAGGAGGAGGAGGAGGAAGAGCAGAGGAAGAGCCACAAGCACATTGAGGAGTGCAGGCAGGTGTGGCGGTAGGAGGGGAAGATCCTCTTGGGTCCCTGATATTTGGCTTTACCCTTCTTTTAGCTTTGTACAGTGCTTAGTGTCACACAGCAGCATTTATGTGAGAAGCAGCAGGGACAGGAACTCCTCAGGACTGGGTGGTGGGGGATTTGGGGGCTGGATCCTAGGGGTAGGATTTCCCGTGGATTGTAAGGGCGTAGGAGTGACGCCAAGCATCCAAACCAAAACCCCGCCGTGCCTAACCGCATCTGCACGCACGGGGGAAGTGAGAGAGGGGGGTGCTCTGAGCGTGTTCCTCTTGGCGCTGATGGCCTGCGGGGCTTTCCAGGAGAGGGAGGCCCGCGGGTGCTCATCGATCCTGCCGTAGCAGGAGGACAGAGCTTAGGGCTCCACACAGGCACCTCAGCATGGGGACAGGAGCCAGACCCTGGGCAGGCAGGGTTCCTGCAGCATCCCTCCCTCCAGAACGCAGGTCTTTGGGTGTGAAATGTGTGCCGCTTCCTTCACAGAGGCTGGCCAAGCTGCTCTTTGATGGCACGCAGATGGTGACAAATACCCGGGTGGCCGCTGACTTGAGGGAAACACAGAGGAGGGCAGAGGAGGCAGAGCTGAAGCTGCAGAGGTAAGAGACTGCACCGCGGGTCGGCGCTGCTGGGAAGGATGTTGGTGCAGCTTTCTGAGGACATCCTAATGCTGGTCATCCAGAAACACTTGGCAGTTAGGGCTGTGCTGTTCAGAAGGAAAATCTAGGCACCTCCAGGTCCCACCTGCTGTCACGTCCTGCTCCGAAGAGGGAGACAAGTGACGTAGATTCATAAATCCCCAACGGAGCAGAGATTGGTGAGACAAGTCTCAAAGTGCAGACATAAACATTTCTTCATTTCCCACAGTGTGTTGACTGGATACACAATAACTGACTAAGTGAAGAACAAATTATGGCAAGGGATATGATACGCCTTGCGTCCCTTAATGATAACAAGGGGGAAAAGAGAAGAAGAGAGAGAGAGATGGGAAGAGAGGGAGAGAGATCACCAGTCCAGGTTCCTGCGCTGGTTCTGCCAAGGAGGGTTCAGGGATGCATCCAACTGCTTCACTTCACTTCTTCACTCGCTCATCACCGTTATCCTTGCCCCCCCCCCCCCCATTTATACACGCTTTCCTCGGGTCCTTCCCCCAGATTGATCTACATATCACGTGTCATAGGTGTGGGGAGGGGCAAGGCGCTTCGTGGGGTGCTGTAATTAGCATGATCTCGTTAGTCTTTATTAGCATATTCAGGGATGTCAACTTTAATACACGTTTTGTGGATAATGAAGCAAAGATCGCTCACGGGACAGATGCCCCTTGAAACTGTCACCGAAATCCGGGATAAAAATAACTTCTCGACTCCAGTGTGATGCAGATAAGCAGACACTTCTTTACTGACGGCCGGACGTGTAGGGGAGCGCTCTCACCAACAACACGTGCCAGGCACCAGAATCACACACCTTATCTAGAACTTACTCATCCATATTCATTAAGTCTTCATACATAAGCATACAACTTCCAGGAAATCATTCACATATTCTCCTCCTATTTCCGATTCTGCGCAGTAGAGGTTAGAAATGTCTAGAAATGGCTCTGGGTGTAATGGGAGCAGGTGGTCCGTGAGCCGGGGGTCGCCATCTCCCCCTGCCAGAATTACCCATTACCCAGTTTCACTGTTCCTTGGCAGAGATCTGTAAACTGTGACAGTTCATTCTCCCCAGTTCTCATTACTCTCAGGTTGTGGTACTTCTGAGGCATTATCCAATGTATTCTAGGTAATAAATTACTTCTGTGTCTAGACATCTCCAACAACTTCAAACAGAATTATTTTCAATTCTAAATCTAATTCCCTAAGCAGTATCTAGGTGTACCTAGTAAATGATTACTGACCAATTCTTCGGCCTTGGTACAGGGCTATACAGAGGAATTCACAGTAGCATTGGTTTCTGGTTAGATGTGCAAAATGCAAGATGTAAACATGTAACCCTACTAAAATATTTCTGTATTCATACTGGAATCAAACATGATTAATTGTAATAATTCTGATTGGTGTCAAATCAGTGACAGGGGGCCAAGGAGGGCAACGGCATCCTGGCTTGTGTCAGCACTGGCGTGGCCAGCAGGGCCAGGGAAGGGCTCTGAGCCCTGGGCTCGGCACTGGGGAGGCCGCCCCTCGATTCCTGGGTTCAGTTTTGGGCCCCTCACCCCAAAAAGGCCATTGAATGACTCGAGCGTGGCCAGAGAAGGGCAACGGAGCTGGGGCAGGGTCTGGAGCACAGGTCTGCTGGGGAGCGGCTGGGGGAACTGGGGGGGTTCAGTCTGGAGCAGAGGAGGCTGAGGGGAGACCTCCTGGCCCTCTGCAACTCCCTGCCAGGAGGGGGCAGAGAGGGGGGATGAGTCTCTGGAGCCAAGGCCCCAGCGCCAGGCCCCGAGGGAATGGCCTCAAGCTGCCCAGGGCAGGGTCAGGCTGGCTCTGAGGAAGGATTTCTGTGCAGAAGGGGCTGTTGGGCGTTGGAATGGGCTGCCCAGGGCAGGGGGGAGTCCCCGGGATCCCTGGAGGGGTTGAAGAGTCGGGCTGAGCCAGCGCTGAGGGATCTGGGGGAGTTGGGAACGGTCGAGCACCCTGGCCGAGATGCTGTGCGTAGTGATGTTCACTGAGGTGTACTTCGTGCTCGGCGCCATGTTTGCCCAGTGGCTCTGGGTATGTGACGGCTGCACCGCGCTGTGGTGGGGAGTGGGATGGGGTGGGTGGGGTGAGGGGCTGTGGGGGTGATGTGGCCTGGGAGCTGCTCCCGTCTCACCCAGCTCTTGGTGTCCTGCAGAGTTCAAGGCAGAAGGCAAAGCATGGGACAGCTGACGCCAAGATGGAGAAGAGCAAACAACCGACCCTGCAGAAATGGTGAGTGCTGGGGGAGGCCCCAGATCCTGCCCCAGACCCTCAGCCCGTGCCCTGCCCGCGCTGGGCAGCCCTGCCCGTCCCGCCGGAGGGGCCGCGGTGCAGCAGGTTCACCTCCCTCTCTCCTCCCCTGCAGTGCCAGCGCGACGTTGCCGAGCACAGAGCGCCTGTGCCCGCTACTGTGGTCACCATCGCTGAGCTCCCTCCCGATGAGCAGCTCCAGTTCTGCGGACACCGTCTGCTCCTTCCCGGAGCCCTGCCCCGGTGCCACAGCAGATCTGGCGGCACAAGAGCGCTCAGGACCCGCCCAGACCCCCAAGGATGATCAGGCGCTGGTGGAGAATCTGGGACCAGCCCTGGGCCAGGACCCCCCACTGGAGAGGTCAGCTGGGACCAGTCAAGAGCAGGTCTCTGGGGATGAGGGCGAAGTGGTACAGAGACCCAGGGACGTGGAGCCAGACCCTGACACCCCCGTGACCATGGGCAGCACCATCTGGGCGGCGCCGGGCGGGAGCAGCCCAGCGGAGCCCAGTCCCCAGCAGCGGGTGCCCACGGGCAGGATGCGTGCCTGGGTGGCCCCGGGGCTGTGCAAGGGGGGCCGTGCCCTGCGGGAGTCCCGTGCCCAGCTCTGCAGGCGTGTCAGCGCCTGGTGGAAACGGGACCGGCAGTGCTGCTGCAGGTGCTCCCGCAAGCCCCTGAGGCAAAATTATCCCTGACTGCAGCGGGCAGCCTGGAGAGAGCAGTTGGGGGTGTAGGGCTGGGGAAGTCCCTGCAATGACCCCACCTGAAAAATAAAATATCTTAAAATATCTTTCCTCCATCCCTGGTGCCGTGGTTCTTCCACACAGCCCTTGATGCGCGCCCTCCCCCGTCCCTTTGCCAAACCTCCCCTTTGGGTCCCTTGCTGACCCCCCGCCTCTGCCGGGTCTCCCCCAGGTCCTGGCTCTGGGACGGGGACGTTTGCTTGGCCCAGAGCTGCTCCTGCCAGAGCAGGCAGGGACTGTGCCTGCCTGCACCCTGCTCCTGCCTCCTGCCCCCTCCAGAGCCCGGGGGCTGCGGGGCACCCACTGCAGGAACAGGGGGACCGCACACGTCGGGTCTTTGCCTCTTTTCACCTGGAACACATTCGCTCAACAGTAAAGGTCTTTACTGTCAGGCAGGAATTCTTCCTGGCAGCGCTGGGCGCACTCGCTGTTACCGTCAGTTTGGCCTCCCAAGAACCGCCGAAGGCTCAGCTGGAAGCTGTAGAAGGCAGGCAGGCTGTGCTGCAGCGCTGGGTGCTGGGGGGATCGTTCCACCCAAGGGCCGTGCCGAAAGACAAGGGCACGCTTCTCCTGTCACAGCAAAGCAGCGAATATTCATGTCATTTCCGACACGTACGCACCGATTCCCAGAGGACCGACTGCCCGTGCCAGTGCGTTGTTTGGGGGAGAGTCCCTGCGGGGCTTCCCCAGGTGTCTGCTGGTTTCTCTGCCCTCCCCGGGATGGACCCGTCAGAGCTGCAAACATGAGGTCCTTGGGCACAATCCTGTGCGAGGCCCCTCACAGCTCTGAGCCCCAACTGCGGGCAGGCAGGAGGCAGCAGCTCCCCCCTTTTCCTGAGACTTTGCACTCACAAATCCCAGCTCTCAGGACTCCAAACCCAAACCACCTTTTGGCAGAAAAAGAGCCGCCGTGGCTGTGGCAGAAGAGTCAGAGGTCCCTCGGCCGGAGCTGATCCGGCCGTTCCCTGAGCCAGCGCTAATCAGCACGTGCAAGTATGGAAGCGCAGGCTGTGGCAGGTGTCCCCCCCAGTGAAGATCGGGCTCCATGGCCGCTGGAGCGGAGCAGCTCCTGATTGCCTTTGCTCTCGGGGCTTCCCGGCAGTTGGGGCCTTTGGCCAACGGGAGCCGCTACGGGGCACAGGTCAGATTGGGGCTGGGTGTCAATGGAGCCCTGGGGCAGCCATTTTGAGCTCCTCCCCTCGGGCAGCCATTTTGAGCTCCTCCCCTGGAGCAGCTCGCTGCCGTCGGTCGAGGACTCTCCCCTGGGGTCGGGACGTCGCCCAAGGAAGCTCCTCCAGGTGATCTGGGTCGGGGCGCTGCCCTGAGCAGGTCCTCGAGGTGGAGAGCCCTCGCTTGTCAGGTGAGTGATCAAGCGTTTGGGGTGGCCGTTAAACCCCACAGAGTTCTTTGTTCTGCGTTCTGGGGTGCCGTTGAACCCTGGAAAGCTGTTCTGTTCTCCGCGCACAGACATTCGAACCTGCAATTTACGGAGAGCTAGTTTCCTGCGCTCGTCGTAATTTGTCATTATTTTGGTGGGGGGCTGTCTAATTGAGAGCAGCCGTAAGGCCCGCGCTCCTCCCGCTGAGGCCGCCGCGGGCTCAACCCGAACCCCCCCACTCCTCACCCCGGGGAAGGCCCTTCCCCCGGCGCGGGGAGCAGCACGAGGTCGGGGCCGCCGGGCTCCGGCTGCGCGTTCACCCCCCGGCGGCCGGGCTCGAGCGGGCTGTCGGAGAAGCCCCGATCGCTGCCGCCCGTGTGTGCGGGCGGCACCAGGCGGCGGCGCGGCCCGGCCCGGCGGCGCAGAGGACACGGGGCCCCGCGGCCGTCGCTGCCCCGCAGCCCGGCCCGAGCCCCGCGCTCGCGGCCGCCGTTTGCCCGGCGCCGCCGTTTGCCCGGCGCCGCCGTTTGCCCGGCGCCGCCGTTTGCCCGGCGCCGCCGTTTGCCCGGCGCCGCCGTTTGCCCGGCGCCGCCGTTTGCCCGGCGCCGCCGTTTGCCCGGCGCCGCCGTTTGCCCGGCGCCGCCGTTTGCCCGGCGCCGCCGTTTGCCCGGCGCCGCCGTTTGCCCGGCGCCGCCGTTTGCCCGGCGCCGCCGGGGCCGGTCCGGCCGCGCCGCGCATGCGCTGTGTCTGCGGGGCCGCGTGAGGCGGGGAGCCGGCGCGGAGGCGGCTCGGCGGGGCCCGGCCCCGGCCCTCAGCCCCCGCGGCCCCGACCCCGGCGCCGAGGAGCGCGTCGCCGCCCGCCGCCCTCGCGTCGCCGCCCTCCTCGATGCCGAGCCCCGGCGAGAAGCGGCGCTCGTCCCCGGTGCCCCGGCTGCGTGGGCCTGACCCCCAGCCGCCCCCGCCGCCCAGATCGGAGCCGGGTCCAGGCCCCTCCCTGCCCCGGACCGGCACCAAGTCCCTCACCTTCTCCCCACAGCCCGGTTCAGGTCACAGATGATCTCCCCTCCCCAGAACGGTGCCGGGCTTGATGCCCCCACCCCCAGGCCGGGGCCGGTTCCACATCCTGCGCCCCGAGCTGGCAGCCAGTCCTGACCCCAGCCCGGGCCAGCACAGGCTCAGAGACCGACTCCAGGTGTCAGAATATCCCCTGTCCCACAACGGCACTGGGGCCAGGACCCCTACCAAAAACTGGCGGGGGGCAGCCACCCGATGTGGCCTTGCCAGCCTTCACGGGACCCGGGATCTCTCCCCAAACTGGCCTTGGCGCTCCCCTGAATCCCAAGCCAGAGACGCTCCCCGTTCTCTGCCAGATATTAGGAGCACGGGGACCTCCCGATGTCTGCTCATCCCAAAGGCAAGGACATCCCCGCCCTGTCCGAGGCACAGCACTGAGGCAGCAATACCCCCTTCCCCAAGAGATTCCCCTGCCATGGACCCGCTGCCCCCCTGGACAAAATCTGCATCAGACTAGTGGCATCCTGGAGCAGGCTGCTGTTCCCAGACCTGGGGCTCACCAGCCATGGCACACACCTTTCCCCGAAGCAGGACTGAAGTGGGGGCCTCTCCCAAGCCTTAGAGGCCCCTCCAGCCTGGGGGATATTGGGCCATGGGATCAGTGCCAATGCTGGAATGGCTCCGGACAGAAGCTGGCTGTCTTCATGGCCAAGCCGGGGTCCCCCCCAGCCACCTAAGGGCTGCCCCCTGACAGCCTCTGCCCCATGCCTGCCCCATCCCCACCTGGAAAGCAAACAGAGGCTGAGCCTCCCCAGCCTTGTGCTGAAGCAGTAACTAGCCTTGGGCTGCAGTCCCAGATGTAGAAAAAGAAGCCTGGACGCTGTTTTCCCTCTGGGCGGCTGTCCCCACCTTTCCTGCCTCCTTTCTGCATCTGCAGGGACCTGCTGGCCTGGGACTAAGCCTGCTGAGGGGAAGAGAGAGCAGAGTGTGCTGCGCTGAACCATGCAGTCTGGGTTGGGATGCCGGATTCAAGGGCGTCCCCGAGCATGATGTGGTGTAAAATGTTCAGTCTTATTCCCTCTTCTGCCCCAGGGAGGCCCTTGGAGAAGATGTGGAGCCAAAAGTGCCTGAGGAGGAGGAGGAGGAGGAGGAAGAGCAGAGGAAGAGCCACAAGCACATTGAGGAGTGCAGGCAGGTGTGGCGGTAGGAGGGGAAGATCCTCTTGGGTCCCTGATATTTGGCTTTACCCTTCTTTTAGCTTTGTACAGTGCTTAGTGTCACACAGCAGCATTTATGTGAGAAGCAGCAGGGACAGGAACTCCTCAGGACTGGGTGGTGGGGGATTTGGGGGCTGGATCCTAGGGGTAGGATTTCCCGTGGATTGTAAGGGCGTAGGAGTGACGCCAAGCATCCAAACCAAAACCCCGCCGTGCCTAACCGCATCTGCACGCACGGGGGAAGTGAGAGAGGGGGGTGCTCTGAGCGTGTTCCTCTTGGCGCTGATGGCCTGCGGGGCTTTCCAGGAGAGGGAGGCCCGCGGGTGCTCATCGATCCTGCCGTAGCAGGAAGACAGAGCTTAGGGCTCCACACAGGCACCTCAGCATGGGGACAGGAGCCAGACCCTGGGCAGGCAGGGTTCCTGCAGCATCCCTCCCTCCAGAACGCAGGTCTTTGGGTGTGAAATGTGTGCCGCTTCCTTCACAGAGGCTGGCCAAGCTGCTTTTTGATGGCACGCAGATGGTGACAAATACCCGGGTGGCCGCTGACTTGAGGGAAACACAGAGGAGGGCAGAGGAGGCAGAGCTGAAGCTGCAGAGGTAAGAGACTGCACCGCGGGTCGGCGCTGCTGGGAAGGATGTTGGTGCAGCTTTCTGAGGACATCCTAATGCTGGTCATCCAGAAACACTTGGCAGTTAGGGCTGTGCTGTTCAGAAGGAAAATCTAGGCACCTCCAGGTCCCACCTGCTGTCACGTCCTGCTCCGAAGAGGGAGACAAGTGACGTAGATTCATAAATCCCCAACGGAGCAGAGATTGGTGAGACAAGTCTCAAAGTGCAGACATAAACATTTCTTCATTTCCCACAGTGTGTTGACTGGATACACAATAACTGACTAAGTGAAGAACAAATTATGGCAAGGGATATGATACGCCTTGCGTCCCTTAATGATAACAAGGGGGAAAAGAGAAGAAGAGAGAGAGAGATGGGAAGAGAGGGAGAGAGATCACCAGTCCAGGTTCCTGCGCTGGTTCTGCCAAGGAGGGTTCAGGGATGCATCCACCTGCTTCACTTCACTTCTTCACTCGCTCATCACCGTTATCCTTGCCCCCCCCCCCCCCATTTATACACGCTTTCCTCGGGTCCTTCCCCCAGATTGATCTACATATCACGTGTCATAGGTGTGGGGAGGGGCAAGGCGCTTCGTGGGGTGCTGTAATTAGCATGATCTCGTTAGTCTTTATTAGCATATTCAGGGATGTCAACTTTAATACACGTTTTGTGGATAATGAAGCAAAGATCGCTCACGGGACAGATGCCCCTTGAAACTGTCACCGAAATCCGGGATAAAAATAACTTCTCGACTCCAGTGTGATGCAGATAAGCAGACACTTCTTTACTGACGGCCGGACGTGTAGGGGAGCGCTCTCACCAACAACACGTGCCAGGCACCAGAATCACACACCTTATCTAGAACTTACTCATCCATATTCATTAAGTCTTCATACATAAGCATGCAACTTCCAGGAAATCATTCACATATTCTCCTCCTATTTCCGATTCTGCGCAGTAGAGGTTAGAAATGTCTAGAAATGGCTCTGGGTGTAATGGGAGCAGGTGGTCCGTGAGCCGGGGGTCGCCATCTCCCCCTGCCGGAATTACCTTTTGCTTAAGGACACGGTTTTCTTGGCAGGTACCTGCCAGCTGTTACGGTCACTGCCCTCAGTTCCCGTTCATCCTGGACCTTGACAGCTACTTGCATTCTTCTAGTCCTGTACATGTATTATAAATCAGGTTACAAATCACCTCGTGTTTCGTTACCTGGGTTCTAACCGTTCCTACTAAACAGTTGTGACCAGTCCCTTCAGCCTTGGTACGGGGCTGTACAGGGGATTTTAGAGGAGCAGTCAGTTGCTAGATTCAAACTACAATAAATGTAAAATTATTTTTACTAAAATATCCCTTAATTCTATGCTTATATTAAAATCAAACACAATTTAATTTCAGTTGATAATAAAATCAGTAACATTTCCCCCCTTTGAAGGTGTTGAAAATCATTTCAATACTTTCACACTTTTATTCATTTTCATCTTTGAGGCCAAAGTTTGTCTTGCCAGATGATGGTGGTGGCGCGCTGTAGCCTGGTGGCATAGTGGGTACTTCTCTCATCATTCTACGATATATTGCAGCCTATTAGTAAACTGTATGTTACCAACATAATCATCAACAGGACAGTTCATAGCAAAAACAGAATTTTGATTAAGGATTTCAGCCAAGAGCTCAAATTCTATCCTAATCCACTAAAAATGTTTCCTAGCCGATCTTCTGACATATCTTCTTGAATGGTTTCTGTTTCTTTTCCGATTTTGCCTCACAGATCTAAATCCTGTTCTACATCCTGTGTAACATTCGGGATATGAATGCAGCAATGGTCCAATCTGTCTTTGCGATATCCACACACTCCATGCTCTTTCAACAGAAGCATGTCTAGTGCCATCCTGTTTTGAAGTGTCATTCTAGAAGTTACCTGTAATTGGATGTTTAATTCTTGAAATCCTTTTCTTGTAACATCGGCCAATTTTTCTCCTTGTCCTGTTAAGTGATAAAGCCATTCTCTATTCCTGTAGGACGCTATTGGGTTCAAACAGACTCTAAAGCCCAGCCAATTTTTTACTCCTGTTGTTGGTTCATTCCAAGCGTCATCATCCGTTTCAGACCTTTTGATTCGTTGTAATTTTAAATTTTCCAGGGATCCCTTGAGTGGTGATTTCTTCCCAATCGGACACAATGTTGGCAGGCCTAAAGTAATTTGTTTCACCTTACCATCTACCGGTAAGTGGGTTGTCCGGGTGCCATCACTTAATGCCCAAACTAAATGCCCTGGGCTCTGAATGGCAGATTTCTTACAACTAGAGGAGTATCCTCTTCTGGGTGTAAAGAGACTAGTCATGGTGAGGTTATTATGAACACCTCGACAATAACAGCCAAACTTTAAAGCAGCTGCCAAATGAGGAATTCTTTGAATTATTAAGTCTGCATTGCTGCAATCATACACCCTTTCACATTTCTACCATGGTACTACATGTCCCTTTCCTTGTCGGGTAGTGCCTTTGTCTACTGTCGGGGGAAGGATTGCAAACACGCCTTTAATCCAGGTACTGTCCCAAGTTTTTAATTTTAATCTACCCGTTTGAACTCTTTTCCTGGTTACTGGATTGTTTTTCAAACATACGTCACATTTTGCAGTTATTAATTTAGCCATGTCTATCATCTTGACAGATAAAACTTGTTTTTGTAAAGAAGTTACTAAAGCTTCTGCTCCCTAATGACATTCTTGAGGTTTGGTTTGCATTCTTTCTTTTATTAACAAAGGTGGAACTACTGCTCGTCTGTGAGGGGTTACTGTTTTGGAGGGAATTAATGCCATTTGAAATATTCGTTCTCTTGCTGTCCGGTCGGCCAAATTACTTCTAGCAATTTCTTTTGTGTTCCTAATTAGGTGTGCTTTACAGTGCATGATTGCTACCTGATTTGGTTTTTGAACTGCTTGTAATAATTGTCAAATGTAATTTTGATGCATAATATTTGATCCCTGAGAGGACAGTAATTTTTTTTTTTTTTTCCACAAAGCTCCATGGACATGTACCACCCCAAGAGCATACTTTGAGTCTGTCCAGGTATTTACTTTCTTCGTTTCCCTTAGTTCTAAGGTTCGAATCAAAGCAATGAGTTCTGATCTCTAAGCTGATGTGGCACTCGTCAGTGCCTTTGCCTCTCTAACTGTGGTGTCTGTTGTTACCGCATGCCCAGCGTATCGAACTCCTTGCTCCATAAAGCTGCTGCCATCTGTGTACAATTCCCAGTCTGGTTGCTCCAAGGGTACATCCTTCAGATCTTCTCGACTGGAATAAACATACTCGATAGCAGCCAAGCAGTCCTGCTCCAGTGGCTCTTCTTCCTGTGTGGAACTTAAAAACACTGCAGGATTTACCAGGTTAGTTGTTTTTAGACTCACACCATCTTGTTCAGCCAGTACTACCTGGTACTTCATCATTCAGCTCAGAGACAGCCAATGTCCCCCCTTCTGTTCTAAACCAGTTATCACCGTCTGTGGGACACAGACTGTTATTGTGCTTCCCAAAGTTAATTTCTGAGCTGCCTGTGTGAGCATCACTGTTGCAGCCACAGCTCGAAGGCAGTTTGGGCACCCTTTGCTCCCCGTGTCCAGTTGTTTAGAGAAGTATCCGACAGGTCGTTTCCAGCTTCCCGTCTTCTGAGTCAGCACACCCAGTGCCAGGCGTTGTCTTTCGTGAGCCAACAGCTCACAGCCTTTGGTGATGTCCAGAAGTCCTAAGGCAGGCGCAGGCATTAAAGCGGTTCAGTTCTGTGACAGCCCGTTGTTGCTGTGGGCCCCATGTCGAAGGAGAGTTCTTCGGGCCTCATGTAGCAGTTTAGCTGTCAGACCATAACTCATGATCCAGAGGCGGCACCACCCTGTCATTCCTAAGAATGCTCTGAGTTCATGAATATTTTCGGGCTCACATGGCTTCTCAGTGTTCTGTTCCTAATTGCCGCTGCCCTTCTGAAATCTCAAAGTCCAAATATATCACAGTCTGACAAGCTATTTGGGCGCTTTTTTTTTTTTTTTCCCCCCCCTGGCTACCTTGTACCCATTCGGTGCCAGAAAATTAAAAAGATCTATTGTTACCTGTATGTAGGTAAATCTTTTTTTTTTCTGTAGCAATCAGTGTGTCATCCACATATTGTAAAAGCAAATGTCCAGGTGTTGGTTTGTCCTGTTTCCGTGTTTCAAGCTCTTTTGCCAGCTGATTTCCAAAAATTATCGGGCTATTTCTAAATCCTTGGGGTAGTCTTGTCCATGTCAGCTGCATCTTTGTCCTGTTTGTGGATTTTCCCACTCGAAAGCAAACAATTTTCTGTTTTCCTTCTCCAAGGCATACAAAAGAAAGCATCTTTTAAATCCAGCACTGTAAACCACTGATAAGTCTCCTTTAAAGCTGTTAACAGCGTGCAAGGATTTGCTGCTACAGGATATATACCCTTAACTATGTGATTCACTGCTCTGAAGTCTTGCACTAACCTATATTCACCCGACGGTTTTCTGACTGGTAGAATGAGAGTTTTATCCTCAGATTCACACTCCTCCAAGAGTTTATATTTCAAAAATTATCAATCAGTTTCTTTCTTATATCTGGTACCGATTGTTCTATAAAAATCCAAGCCAATTATATCTGAGCTGCCTCAGTTTCTACTTTCAAATCAGTATTTATTCTTTCTGGCAGCTTCTTTTAGTCTTCCCAGAAACGCTGAGGGAGATTCATTCTTATCTTGTCTCACCTCATACAATTTAGACCAGTTCAGAAACCTAGGCATGGCGTGTTTAACTCCATGTAAAACCCATTTCTGATACCGACTCAGTCTTTCTCTGTGCTCCACATTATTTGGATCCCCACTGCGGATCCCCAGACAGAAAGTTCTGCTCTAATATTCCACCTGCTGTCCCACTCAATACAGTCACTTCTGCCTGTGCTTTGCCAGCCTCCAATACCATCTGTTTTTTTCTGTATCATCTAACACATTAGCTAAAATCACCTGTAAATCACTCCAGTCCGGGTTCTGTGTTCTGATGATAGTATCTGCCACTCTGCCTGTTCTCTCCGGATCCTCTCTGTACACTCCTGCTGCCTGCTTCCAAGCCATCGAATCCGTCACTGAAAAGGCACTTTCACATACACCGGCCCATCGTTGCCAGCTCCCTGCCGCAGGGGAGCTATTGTTTGTACCTGCTGCCGAGTTCTTTCGAGATGCAGGGGTATGAATTACAACCTCAGACGGCCCTTCATCCACATCCTCTAGTCCGCTACTCTCAGGTTCCTCTACCTGTTCTCTATATTCTCGCCCCCGATGCCGTTCTCCCTGTGGAGGGGATATATCTAATTCTGGCCCTCCATCCTTTTCAGTAGAAGCAATTCTTTCCTTCAAACAATCTTTTCAAGTTCACATGTTGAACAACACTTTTTCACCTTTTTATCGTCAAAAGTTATAGCCATTACTAAATTATCCCTACTAATCAGCTTACATTCTTTCTGCCAATCCTTCCTTTGTCTTAAATAGGAAAAAAAAAAAATCAACATACGGCACTTCATTTCCCTTCTCTTCTACAAAACAGCATTAACTGCAGAATGGTATTATAATGCAGTGTCCCATTCACGAGCCATTTTCCCTGATCACCCAGAGTATACAGAGGCCACCAGCGATTACAATATTCAATCATCTGACTTTTCCTCAAATCATCATGTACCTCTCCCCAGTGTGCTAACAAACATCCTAACGGAGAAGTTTTCAGAACTTTGTCATTTGCAGCCAGATTACACATCCTTTTGCTTTTAAACAAACGAGTCAGCGTAGATGCCATGGTTCAGTTACTTTGTTAACACAATATACAATCGATCACTCGCTCAAGCCTATCGCTTCGTCCTTCTCCGGCTGCACCCCGCGCGGGATAACAGAACCGCGGATCCGAACCCCACACCCGCTTCGTGCTCAGTTGCACGTCTCACGCTCACAAACACGCTCACACCTTTCTACAGTTACTACGACAAACAAAGGTATATAACACAATACAACACAATTCTTAATTACCGTACAATATTCAATTGACGAAACAACCAGTACCACAACTGAGTGCATAAAAACTTTTAACTTCCAATTAAATGCACTCCTTCTGAGAACTCTACAGCGTATAGGGTCTCTTGTTTCCAAATCCAGCTGTCCAACCCTGCAATAGCTTTCGCTTGTGTCTTACGGGCAGAGGCCTCGGCTTCCAATACACGAGGATCCTCTAGCCCAACCCTGCGCAGCTTTCGCCGCGTCTGACAGGCAGGCTTGTACAGTGGGACTCTAACCCGCTCCTACTGGTGGGACTCTAACCCACTTATCCCAGTACAAAAGAGAAGTGTCTTACCAAAATCCAGGGGACGTCGCGGAGAGCCGCATGGATCGGGGATCGATGGGTGTCCCCGAGAAATCCTCGGTGCCGGCTGGAACCGATCAGGTCCCCGACTCCTCCGGTCTCTCAGCGAGGTCCCATCTGGGGTGCCAGAAACTGTCCCCGAAATCCGGGATGAAGATAACTTACCGACTCCAATGTGATGCAGATAAGCAGACACTTGTTTATTGACGGCCGGGTGCGCGGGTGCGTGCTCTCACCAACAACGCACACCAGTCACAAGAATTATACAGTTTCTATATTATTCATTCATACATATTCATTAAGTATTCATACCTAAACACAAGAATTCCTGGAAATCATTATCATACTTCCCTCCTACTTCCGATTCTGCGCACTGAAGCTTAGAAATGTCTAGAAATGAGTCTGGGGTGTGATTTGGGTCGGTGGCCCATGAGTCGGTGGTCGCGATCTCCCCCTGCCGGAATTACCCATTACCCAGTTTCACTGTTCCTTGGCAGAGATCTGTAAACTGTGACAGTTCATTCTCCCCAGTTCTCATTACTCTCAGGTTGTGGTACTTCTGAGGCATTATCCAATGTATTCTAGGTAATAAATTACTTCTGTGTCTAGACATCTCCAACAACTTCAAACAGAATTATTTTCAATTCTAAATCTAATTCCCTAAGCAGTATCTAGGTGTACCTAGTAAATGATTACTGACCAATTCTTCGGCCTTGGTACAGGGCTATACAGAGGAATTCACAGTAGCATTGGTTTCTGGTTAGATGTGCAAAATGCAAGATGTAAACATGTAACCCTACTAAAATATTTCTGTATTCATACTGGAATCAAACATTATTAATTGTAATAATTCTGATTGGTGTCAAATCAGTGACAGGGGGCCAAGGAGGGCAACGGCATCCTGGCTTGTGTCAGCACTGGCGTGGCCAGCAGGGCCAGGGAAGGGATCTGAGCCCTGGGCTCGGCACTGGGGAGGCCGCCCCTCGATTCCTGGGTTCAGTTTTGGGCCCCTCACCCCAAAAAGGCCATTGAATGACTCGAGCGTGGCCAGAGAAGGGCAACGGAGCTGGGGCAGGGTCTGGAGCACAGGTCTGCTGGGGAGCGGCTGGGGGAACTGGGGGGGTTCAGTCTGGAGCAGAGGAGGCTGAGGGGAGACCTCCTGGCCCTCTGCAACTCCCTGCCAGGAGGGGGCAGAGAGGGGGGATGAGTCTCTGGAGCCAAGGCCCCAGCGCCAGGCCCCGAGGGAATGGCCTCAAGCTGCCCAGGGCAGGGTCAGGCTGGCTCTGAGGAAGGATTTCTGTGCAGAAGGGGCTGTTGGGCGTTGGAATGGGCTGCCCAGGGCAGGGGGGAGTCCCCGGGATCCCTGGAGGGGTTGAAGAGTCGGGCTGAGCCAGCGCTGAGGGATCTGGGGGAGTTGGGAACGGTCGAGCACCCTGGCCGAGATGCTGTGCGTAGTGATGTTCACTGAGGTGTACTTCGTGCTCGGCGCCATGTTTGCCCAGTGGCTCTGGGTATGTGACGGCTGCACCGCGCTGTGGTGGGGAGTGGGATGGGGTGGGTGGGGTGAGGGGCTGTGGGGGTGATGTGGCCTGGGAGCTGCTCCCGTCTCACCCAGCTCTTGGTGTCCTGCAGAGTTCAAGGCAGAAGGCAAAGCATGGGACAGCTGACGCCAAGATGGAGAAGAGCAAACAACCGACCCTGCAGAAATGGTGAGTGCTGGGGGAGGCCCCAGATCCTGCCCCAGACCCTCAGCCCGTGCCCTGCCCGCGCTGGGCAGCCCTGCCCGTCCCGCCGGAGGGGCCGCGGTGCAGCAGGTTCACCTCCCTCTCTCCTCCCCTGCAGTGCCAGCGCGACGTTGCCGAGCACAGAGCGCCTGTGCCCGCTACTGTGGTCACCATCGCTGAGCTCCCTCCCGATGAGCAGCTCCAGTTCTGCGGACACCGTCTGCTCCTTCCCGGAGCCCTGCCCCGGTGCCACGGCAGATCTGGCGGCACAAGAGCGCTCAGGACCCGCCCAGACCCCCAAGGATGATCAGGCGCTGGTGGAGAATCTGGGACCAGCCCTGGGCCAGGACCCCCCACTGGAGAGGTCAGCTGGGACCAGTCAAGAGCAGGTCTCTGGGGATGAGGGCGAAGTGGTACAGAGACCCAGGGACGTGGAGCCAGACCCTGACACCCCCGTGACCATGGGCAGCACCATCTGGGCGGCGCCGGGCGGGAGCAGCCCAGCGGAGCCCAGTCCCCAGCAGCGGGTGCCCACGGGCAGGATGCGTGCCTGGGTGGCCCCGGGGCTGTGCAAGGGGGGCCGTGCCCTGCGGGAGTCCCGTGCCCAGCTCTGCAGGCGTGTCAGCGCCTGGTGGAAACGGGACCGGCAGTGCTGCTGCAGGTGCTCCCGCAAGCCCCTGAGGCAAAATTATCCCTGACTGCAGCGGGCAGCCTGGAGAGAGCAGTTGGGGGTGTAGGGCTGGGGAAGTCCCTGCAATGACCCCACCTGAAAAATAAAATATCTTAAAATATCTTTCCTCCATCCCTGGTGCCGTGGTTCTTCCACACAGCCCTTGATGCGCGCCCTCCCCCGTCCCTTTGCCAAACCTCCCCTTTGGGTCCCTTGCTGACCCCCCGCCTCTGCCGGGTCTCCCCCAGGTCCTGGCTCTGGGACGGGGACGTTTGCTTGGCCCAGAGCTGCTCCTGCCAGAGCAGGCAGGGACTGTGCCTGCCTGCACCCTGCTCCTGCCTCCTGCCCCCTCCAGAGCCCGGGGGCTGCGGGGCACCCACTGCAGGAACAGGGGGACCGCACACGTCGGGTCTTTGCCTCTTTTCACCTGGAACACATTCGCTCAACAGTAAAGGTCTTTACTGTCAGGCAGGAATTCTTCCTGGCAGCGCTGGGCGCACTCGCTGTTACCGTCAGTTTGGCCTCACAAGAACCGCCGAAGGCTCAGCTGGAAGCTGTAGAAGGCAGGCAGGCTGTGCTGCAGCGCTGGGTGCTGGGGGGATCGTTCCACCCAAGGGCCGTGCCGAAAGACAAGGGCACGCTTCTCCTGTCACACCAAAGCAGCGAATATTCCTGTCATTTCCGACACGTACGCACCGATTCCCAGAGGACCGACTGCCCGTGCCAGTGCGTTGTTTGGGGGAGAGTCCCTGCGGGGCTTCCCCAGGTGTCTGCTGGTTTCTCTGCCCTCCCCGGGATGGACCCGTCAGAGCTGCAAACATGAGGTCCTTGGGCACAATCCTGTGCGAGGCCCCTCACAGCTCTGAGCCCCAACTGTGGGCAGGCAGGAGGCAGCAGCTCCCCCCTTTTCCTGAGACTTTGCACTCACAAATCCCAGCTCTCAGGACTCCAAACCCAAACCACCTTTTGGCAGAAAAAGAGCCGCCGTGGCTGTGGCAGAAGAGTCAGAGGTCCCTCGGCCGGAGCTGATCCGGCCGTTCCCTGAGCCAGCGCTAATCAGCACGTGCAAGTATGGAAGCGCAGGCTGTGGCAGGTGTCCCCCCCAGTGAAGATCGGGCTCCATGGCCGCTGGAGCGGAGCAGCTCCTGATTGCCTTTGCTCTCGGGGCTTCCCGGCAGTTGGGGCCTTTGGCCAACGGGAGCCGCTACGGGGCACAGGTCAGATTGGGGCTGGGTGTCAATGGAGCCCTGGGGCAGCCATTTTGAGCTCCTCCCCTCGGGCAGCCATTTTGAGCTCCTCCCCTGGAGCAGCTCGCTGCCGTCGGTCGAGGACTCTCCCCTGGGGTCGGGACGTCGCCCAAGGAAGCTCCTCCAGGTGATCTGGGTCGGGGCGCTGCCCTGAGCAGGTCCTCGAGGTGGAGAGCCCTCGCTTGTCAGGTGAGTGATCAAGCGTTTGGGGTGGCCGTTAAACCCCACAGAGTTCTTTGTTCTGCGTTCTGGGGTGCCGTTGAACCCTGGAAAGCTGTTCTGTTCTCCGCGCACAGACATTCGAACCTGCAATTTACGGAGAGCTAGTTTCCTGCGCTCGTCGTAATTTGTCATTATTTTGGTGGGGGGCTGTCTAATTGAGAGCAGCCGTAAGGCCCGCGCTCCTCCCGCTGAGGCCGCCGCGGGCTCAACCCGAACCCCCCCACTCCTCACCCCGGGGAAGGCCCTTCCCCCGGCGCGGGGAGCAGCACGAGGTCGGGGCCGCCGGGCTCCGGCTGCGCGTTCACCCCCCGGCGGCCGGGCTCGAGCGGGCTGTCGGAGAAGCCCCGATCGCTGCCGCCCGTGTGTGCGGGCGGCACCAGGCGGCGGCGCGGCCCGGCCCGGCGGCGCAGAGGACACGGGGCCCCGCGGCCGTCGCTGCCCCGCAGCCCGGCCCGAGCGCCGCGCTCGCGGCCGCCGTTTGCCCGGCGCCGCCGTTTGCCCGGCGCCGCCGTTTGCCCGGCGCCGCCGTTTGCCCGGCGCCGCCGTTTGCCCGGCGCCGCCGTTTGCCCGGCGCCGCCGTTTGCCCGGCGCCGCCGTTTGCCCGGCGCCGCCGTTTGCCCGGCGCCGCCGTTTGCCCGGCGCCGCCGTTTGCCCGGCGCCGCCGTTTGCCCGGCGCCGCCGGGGCCGGTCCGGCCGCGCCGCGCATGCGCTGTGTCTGCGGGGCCGCGTGAGGCGGGGAGCCGGCGCGGAGGCGGCTCGGCGGGGCCCGGCCCCGGCCCTCAGCCCCCGCGGCCCCGACCCCGGCGCCGAGGAGCGCGTCGCCGCCCGCCGCCCTCGCGTCGCCGCCCTCCTCGATGCCGAGCCCCGGCGAGAAGCGGCGCTCGTCCCCGGTGCCCCGGCTGCGTGGGCCTGACCCCCAGCCGCCCCCGCCGCCCAGATCGGAGCCGGGTCCAGGCCCCTCCCTGCCCCGGACCGGCACCAAGTCCCTCACCTTCTCCCCACAGCCCGGTTCAGGTCACAGATGATCTCCCCTCCCCAGAACGGTGCCGGGCTTGATGCCCCCACCCCCAGGCCGGGGCCGGTTCCACATCCTGCGCCCCGAGCTGGCAGCCAGTCCTGACCCCAGCCCGGGCCAGCACAGGCTCAGAGACCGACTCCAGGTGTCAGAATATCCCCTGTCCCACAACGGCACTGGGGCCAGGACCCCTACCAAAAACTGGCGGGGGGCAGCCACCCGATGTGGCCTTGCCAGCCTTCACGGGACCCGGGATCTCTCCCCAAACTGGCCTTGGCGCTCCCCTGAATCCCAAGCCAGAGACGCTCCCCGTTCTCTGCCAGATATTAGGAGCACGGGGACCTCCCGATGTCTGCTCATCCCAAAGGCAAGGACATCCCCGCCCTGTCCGAGGCACAGCACTGAGGCAGCAATACCCCCTTCCCCAAGAGATTCCCCTGCCATGGACCCGCTGCCCCCCTGGACAAAATCTGCATCAGACTAGTGGCATCCTGGAGCAGGCTGCTGTTCCCAGACCTGGGGCTCACCAGCCATGGCACACACCTTTCCCCGAAGCAGGACTGAAGTGGGGGCCTCTCCCAAGCCTTAGAGGCCCCTCCAGCCTGGGGGATATTGGGCCATGGGATCAGTGCCAATGCTGGAATGGCTCCGGACAGAAGCTGGCTGTCTTCATGGCCAAGCCGGGGTCCCCCCCAGCCACCTAAGGGCTGCCCCCTGACAGCCTCTGCCCCATGCCTGCCCCATCCCCACCTGGAAAGCAAACAGAGGCTGAGCCTCCCCAGCCTTGTGCTGAAGCAGTAACTAGCCTTGGGCTGCAGTCCCAGATGTAGAAAAAGAAGCCTGGACGCTGTTTTCCCTCTGGGCGGCTGTCCCCACCTTTCCTGCCTCCTTTCTGCATCTGCAGGGACCTGCTGGCCTGGGACTAAGCCTGCTGAGGGGAAGAGAGAGCAGAGTGTGCTGCGCTGAACCATGCAGTCTGGGTTGGGATGCCGGATTCAAGGGCGTCCCCGAGCATGATGTGGTGTAAAATGTTCAGTCTTATTCCCTCTTCTGCCCCAGGGAGGCCCTTGGAGAAGATGTGGAGCCAAAAGTGCCTGAGGAGGAGGAGGAGGAGGAGGAAGAGCAGAGGAAGAGCCACAAGCACATTGAGGAGTGCAGGCAGGTGTGGCGGTAGGAGGGGAAGATCCTCTTGGGTCCCTGATATTTGGCTTTACCCTTCTTTTAGCTTTGTACAGTGCTTAGTGTCACACAGCAGCATTTATGTGAGAAGCAGCAGGGACAGGAACTCCTCAGGACTGGGTGGTGGGGGATTTGGGGGCTGGATCCTAGGGGTAGGATTTCCCGTGGATTGTAAGGGCGTAGGAGTGACGCCAAGCATCCAAACCAAAACCCCGCCGTGCCTAACCGCATCTGCACGCACGGGGGAAGTGAGAGAGGGGGGTGCTCTGAGCGTGTTCCTCTTGGCGCTGATGGCCTGCGGGGCTTTCCAGGAGAGGGAGGCCCGCGGGTGCTCATCGATCCTGCCGTAGCAGGAAGACAGAGCTTAGGGCTCCACACAGGCACCTCAGCATGGGGACAGGAGCCAGACCCTGGGCAGGCAGGGTTCCTGCAGCATCCCTCCCTCCAGAACGCAGGTCTTTGGGTGTGAAATGTGTGCCGCTTCCTTCACAGAGGCTGGCCAAGCTGCTTTTTGATGGCACGCAGATGGTGACAAATACCCGGGTGGCCGCTGACTTGAGGGAAACACAGAGGAGGGCAGAGGAGGCAGAGCTGAAGCTGCAGAGGTAAGAGACTGCACCGCGGGTCGGCGCTGCTGGGAAGGATGTTGGTGCAGCTTTCTGAGGACATCCTAATGCTGGTCATCCAGAAACACTTGGCAGTTAGGGCTGTGCTGTTCAGAAGGAAAATCTAGGCACCTCCAGGTCCCACCTGCTGTCACGTCCTGCTCCGAAGAGGGAGACAAGTGACGTAGATTCATAAATCCCCAACGGAGCAGAGATTGGTGAGACAAGTCTCAAAGTGCAGACATAAACATTTCTTCATTTCCCACAGTGTGTTGACTGGATACACAATAACTGACTAAGTGAAGAACAAATTATGGCAAGGGATATGATACGCCTTGCGTCCCTTAATGATAACAAGGGGGAAAAGAGAAGAAGAGAGAGAGAGATGGGAAGAGAGGGAGAGAGATCACCAGTCCAGGTTCCTGCGCTGGTTCTGCCAAGGAGGGTTCAGGGATGCACCCACCTGCTTCACTTCACTTCTTCACTCGCTCATCACCGTTATCCTTGCCCCCCCCCCCCCCATTTATACACGCTTTCCTCGGGTCCTTCCCCCAGATTGATCTACATATCACGTGTCATAGGTGTGGGGAGGGGCAAGGCGCTTCGTGGGGTGCTGTAATTAGCATGATCTCGTTAGTCTTTATTAGCATATTCAGGGATGTCAACTTTAATACACGTTTTGTGGATAATGAAGCAAAGATCGCTCACGGGACAGATGCCCCTTGAAACTGTCACCGAAATCCGGGATAAAAATAACTTCTCGACTCCAATGTGATGCAGATAAGCAGACACTTCTTTACTGACGGCCGGACGTGTAGGGGAGCGCTCTCACCAACAACACGTGCCAGGCACCAGAATCACACACCTTATCTAGAACTTACTCATCCATATTCATTAAGTCTTCATACATAAGCATACAACTTCCAGGAAATCATTCACATATTCTCCTCCTATTTCCGATTCTGCGCAGTAGAGGTTAGAAATGTCTAGAAATGGCTCTGGGTGTAATGGGAGCAGGTGGTCCGTGAGCCGGGGGTCGCCATCTCCCCCTGCCAGAATTACCCATTACCCAGTTTCACTGTTCCTTGGCAGAGATCTGTAAACTGTGACAGTTCATTCTCCCCAGTTCTCATTACTCTCAGGTTGTGGTACTTCTGAGGCATTATCCAATGTATTCTAGGTAATAAATTACTTCTGTGTCTAGACATCTCCAACAACTTCAAACAGAATTATTTTCAATTCTAAATCTAATTCCCTAAGCAGTATCTAGGTGTACCCAGTAAATGATTACTGACCAATTCTTCGGCCTTGGTACAGGGCTATACAGAGGAATTCACAGTAGCATTGGTTTCTGGTTAGATGTGCAAAATGCAAGATGTAAACATGTAACCCTACTAAAATATTTCTGTATTCATACTGGAATCAAACATGATTAATTGTAATAATTCTGATTGGTGTCAAATCAGTGACAGGGGGCCAAGGAGGGCAACGGCATCCTGGCTTGTGTCAGCACTGGCGTGGCCAGCAGGGCCAGGGAAGGGCTCTGAGCCCTGGGCTCGGCACTGGGGAGGCCGCCCCTCGATTCCTGGGTTCAGTTTTGGGCCCCTCACCCCAAAAAGGCCATTGAATGACTCGAGCGTGGCCAGAGAAGGGCAACGGAGCTGGGGCAGGGTCTGGAGCACAGGTCTGCTGGGGAGCGGCTGGGGGAACTGGGGGGGTTCAGTCTGGAGCAGAGGAGGCTGAGGGGAGACCTCCTGGCCCTCTGCAACTCCCTGCCAGGAGGGGGCAGAGAGGGGGGATGAGTCTCTGGAGCCAAGGCCCCAGCGCCAGGCCCCGAGGGAATGGCCTCAAGCTGCCCAGGGCAGGGTCAGGCTGGCTCTGAGGAAGGATTTCTGTGCAGAAGATGCTGTTGGGCGTTGGAATGGGCTGCCCAGGGCAGGGGGGAGTCCCCGGGATCCCTGGAGGGGTTGAAGAGTCGGGCTGAGCCAGCGCTGAGGGATCTGGGGGAGTTGGGAACGGTCAGGGGGAGGGTCATGGTTGGGCTGGAGGAGCTGCAAGGGCTTTTCCAACCCAGATGGTTCTGGGATTTTGAGGGGACACCCCAGCACCTCCTCGCAGGGGCAAGGAGGTGGCAGGAGTGGCTGCTGGGTGTCACAAAGGGGGATCTGCCCGGCATGTGATGTCACAAAGGGGGGAGGTTCCAGCCACCTTGTGAGGTCACAAAGGGGCTCTGCCCACCTGCCCCAATATAAAAGGCCGCAGCAGCACTGGGCCAGCAGCCATGGCGTGTGGCAGCGAGCTCACCCTGGCCGAGATGCTGTGCGTAGTGATGTTCACTGAGGTGTACTTCGTGCTCGGCGCCATGTTTGCCCAGTGGCTCTGGGTATGTGACGGCTGCACCGCGCTGTGGTGGGGAGTGGGATGGGGTGGGTGGGGTGAGGGGCTGTGGGGGTGATGTGGCCTGGGAGCTGTTCCCGTCTCACCCAGCTCTTGGTGTCCTGCAGAGTTCAAGGCAGAAGGCAAAGCATGGGACAGCTGACGCCAAGATGGAGAAGAGCAAACAACCGACCCTGCAGAAATGGTGAGTGCTGGGGGAGGCCCCAGATCCTGCCCCAGACCCTCAGCCCGTGCCCTGCCCACGCTGGGCAGCCCTGCCCGTCCCGCCGGAGGGGCCGCGGTGCAGCAGGTTCACCTCTCTCTCCTCCCCTGCAGTGCCAGCGCGACGTTGCTGAGCACAGAGCGCCTGTGCCCGCTACTGTGGTCACCATCGCTGAGCTCCCTCCCGATGAGCAGCTCCAGTTCTGCGGACACCGTCTGCTCCTTCCCGGAGCCCTGCCCCGGTGCCACGGCAGATCTGGCGGCACAAGAGCGCTCAGGACCCGCCCAGACCCCCAAGGATGATCAGGCGCTGGTGGAGAATCTGGGACCAGCCCTGGGCCAGGACCCCCCACTGGAGAGGTCAGCTGGGACCAGTCAAGAGCAGGTCTCTGGGGATGAGGGCGAAGTGGTACAGAGACCCAGGGACGTGGAGCCAGACCCTGACAGTCACCAGGAGCACGTGTGGACGCTCTTTACCAGAATGTGCATTGAGGACAATGGAGTGGAGCTTCCTGCGCCAGACACGGACACCGAGAGGAGTCCAAACACGGGGTCCTTGGAAATGGGCTGGAGCAGCTCCATGATGTCGGGCAGCAGCACCCCCGTGACCATGGGCAGCACCATCTGGGCGGCGCCGGGCGGGAGCAGCCCAGCGGAGCCCAGTCCCCAGCAGCGGGTGCCCAAGGGCAGGATGCGTGCCTGGGCGGCCCGGGGGCTGTGCAAGGGGGGCCGTGCCCTGCGGGAGTCCTGTGCCCAGCTCTGCAGGAGTGTCAGCGCCTGGTGGAAACGGGACTGGCAGTGCTGCTGCAGGTGCTCCCGCAAGCCCCTGAGGCAAAACTATCCCTGACTGCAGCGGGCAGCCTGGAGAGAGCAGTTGGGGGTGTAGGGCTGGGGAAGTCCCTGCAATGACCCCACCTGAAAAATAAAATAAAATATCTTTCCTCCATCCCTGGTGCCGTGGTTCTTCCACACAGCCCTTGATGCGCGCCCTCCCCCGTCCCTTTGCCAAACCTCCCCTTTGGGTCCCTTGCTGACCCCCCGCCTCTGCCGGGTCTCCCCCAGGTCCTGGCTCTGGGACGGGGACGTTTGCTTGGCCCAGAGCTGCTCCTGCCAGAGCAGGCAGGGACTGTGCCTGCCTGCACCCTGCTCCTGCCTCCTGCCCCCTCCAGAGCCCGGGGGCTGCGGGGCACCCACTGCAGGAACAGGGGGACCGCACACGTCGGGTCTTTGCCTCTTTTCACCTGGAACACATTCGCTCAACAGTAAAGGTCTTTACTGTCAGGCAGGAATTCTTCCTGGCAGCGCTGGGCGCACTCGCTGTTACCGTCAGTTTGGCCTCACAAGAACCGCCGAAGGCTCAGCTGGAAGCTGTAGAAGGCAGGCAGGCTGTGCTGCAGCGCTGGGTGCTGGGGGGATCGTTCCACCCAAGGGCCGTGCCGAAAGACAAGGGCACGCTTCTCCTGTCACAGCAAAGCAGCGAATATTCCTGTCATTTCCGACACGTACTCACCGATTCCCAGAGGACCGACTGCCCGTGCCAGTGCGTTGTTTGGGGGAGAGTCCCTGCGGGGCTTCCCCAGGTGTCTGCTGGTTTCTCTGCCCTCCCCGGGATGGACCCGTCAGAGCTGCAAACATGAGGTCCTTGGGCACAATCCTGTGCGAGGCCCCTCACAGCTCTGAGCCCCAACTGCGGGCAGGCAGGAGGCAGCAGCTCCCCCCTTTTCCTGAGACTTTGCACTCACAAATCCCAGCTCTCAGGACTCCAAACCCAAACCACCTTTTGGCAGAAAAAGAGCCGCCGTGGCTGTGGCAGAAGAGTCAGAGGTCCCTCGGCCGGAGCTGATCCGGCCGTTCCCTGAGCCAGCGCTAATCAGCACGTGCAAGTATGGAAGCGCAGGCTGTGGCAGGTGTCCCCCCCAGTGAAGATCGGGCTCCATGGCCGCTGGAGCGGAGCAGCTCCTGATTGCCTTTGCTCTCGGGGCTTCCCGGCAGTTGGGGCCTTTGGCCAACGGGAGCCGCTACGGGGCACAGGTCAGATTGGGGCTGGGTGTCAATGGAGCCCTGGGGCAGCCATTTTGAGCTCCTCCCCTCGGGCAGCCATTTTGAGCTCCTCCCCTGGAGCAGCTCGCTGCCGTCGGTCGAGGACTCTCCCCTGGGGTCGGGACGTCGCCCAAGGAAGCTCCTCCAGGTGATCTGGGTCGGGGCGCTGCCCTGAGCAGGTCCTCGAGGTGGAGAGCCCTCGCTTGTCAGGTGAGTGATCAAGCGTTTGGGGTGGCCGTTAAACCCCACAGAGTTCTTTGTTCTGCGTTCTGGGGTGCCGTTGAACCCTGGAAAGCTGTTCTGTTCTCCGCGCACAGACATTCGAACCTGCAATTTACGGAGAGCTAGTTTCCTGCGCTCGTCGTAATTTGTCATTATTTTGGTGGGGGGCTGTCTAATTGAGAGCAGCCGTAAGGCCCGCGCTCCTCCCGCTGAGGCCGCCGCGGGCTCAACCCGAACCCCCCCACTCCTCACCCCGGGGAAGGCCCTTCCCCCGGCGCGGGGAGCAGCACGAGGTCGGGGCCGCCGGGCTCCGGCTGCGCGTTCACCCCCCGGCGGCCGGGCTCGAGCGGGCTGTCGGAGAAGCCCCGATCGCTGCCGCCCGTGTGTGCGGGCGGCACCAGGCGGCGGCGCGGCCCGGCCCGGCGGCGCAGAGGACACGGGGCCCCGGCGCCGCCGTTTGCCCGGCGCCGCCGTTTGCCCGGCGCCGCCGTTTGCCCGGCGCCGCCGTTTGCCCGGCGCCGCCGTTTGCCCGGCGCCGCCGTTTGCCCGGCGCCGCCGTTTGCCCGGCGCCGCCGTTTGCCCGGCGCCGCCGTTTGCCCGGCGCCGCCGGGGCCGGTCCGGCCGCGCCGCGCATGCGCTGTGTCTGCGGGGCCGCGTGAGGCGGGGAGCCGGCGCGGAGGCGGCTCGGCGGGGCCCGGCCCCGGCCCTCAGCCCCCGCGGCCCCGACCCCGGCGCCGAGGAGCGCGTCGCCGCCCGCCGCCCTCGCGTCGCCGCCCTCCTCGATGCCGAGCCCCGGCGAGAAGCGGCGCTCGTCCCCGGTGCCCCGGCTGCGTGGGCCTGACCCCCAGCCGCCCCCGCCGCCCAGATCGGAGCCGGGTCCAGGCCCCTCCCTGCCCCGGACCGGCACCAAGTCCCTCACCTTCTCCCCACAGCCCGGTTCAGGTCACAGATGATCTCCCCTCCCCAGAACGGTGCCGGGCTTGATGCCCCCACCCCCAGGCCGGGGCCGGTTCCACATCCTGCGCCCCGAGCTGGCAGCCAGTCCTGACCCCAGCCCGGGCCAGCACAGGCTCAGAGACCGACTCCAGGTGTCAGAATATCCCCTGTCCCACAACGGCACTGGGGCCAGGACCCCTACCAAAAACTGGCGGGGGGCAGCCACCCGATGTGGCCTTGCCAGCCTTCACGGGACCCGGGATCTCTCCCCAAACTGGCCTTGGCACTCCCCTGAATCCCAAGCCAGAGACGCTCCCCGTTCTCTGCCAGATATTAGGAGCACGGGGACCTCCCGATGTCTGCTCATCCCAAAGGCAAGGACATCCCCGCCCTGTCCGAGGCACAGCACTGAGGCAGCAATACCCCCTTCCCCAAGAGATTCCCCTGCCATGGACCCGCTGCCCCCCTGGACAAAATCTGCATCAGACTAGTGGCATCCTGGAGCAGGCTGCTGTTCCCAGACCTGGGGCTCACCAGCCATGGCACACACCTTTCCCCGAAGCAGGACTGAAGTGGGGGCCTCTCCCAAGCCTTAGAGGCCCCTCCAGCCTGGGGGATATTGGGCCATGGGATCAGTGCCAATGCTGGAATGGCTCCGGACAGAAGCTGGCTGTCTTCATGGCCAAGCCGGGGTCCCCCCCAGCCACCTAAGGGCTGCCCCCTGACAGCCTCTGCCCCATGCCTGCCCCATCCCCACCTGGAAAGCAAACAGAGGCTGAGCCTCCCCAGCCTTGTGCTGAAGCAGTAACTAGCCTTGGGCTGCAGTCCCAGATGTAGAAAAAGAAGCCTGGACGCTGTTTTCCCTCTGGGCGGCTGTCCCCACCTTTCCTGCCTCCTTTCTGCATCTGCAGGGACCTGCTGGCCTGGGACTAAGCCTGCTGAGGGGAAGAGAGAGCAGAGTGTGCTGCGCTGAACCATGCAGTCTGGGTTGGGATGCCGGATTCAAGGGCGTCCCCGAGCATGATGTGGTGTAAAATGTTCAGTCTTATTCCCTCTTCTGCCCCAGGGAGGCCCTTGGAGAAGATGTGGAGCCAAAAGTGCCTGAGGAGGAGGAGGAGGAGGAAGAGCAGAGGAAGAGCCACAAGCACATTGAGGAGTGCAGGCAGGTGTGGCGGTAGGAGGGGAAGATCCTCTTGGGTCCCTGATATTTGGCTTTACCCTTCTTTTAGCTTTGTACAGTGCTTAGTGTCACACAGCAGCATTTATGTGAGAAGCAGCAGGGACAGGAACTCCTCAGGACTGGGTGGTGGGGGATTTGGGGGCTGGATCCTAGGGGTAGGATTTCCCGTGGATTGTAAGGGCGTAGGAGTGACGCCAAGCATCCAAACCAAAACCCCGCCGTGCCTAACCGCATCTGCACGCACGGGGGAAGTGAGAGAGGGGGGTGCTCTGAGCGTGTTCCTCTTGGCGCTGATGGCCTGCGGGGCTTTCCAGGAGAGGGAGGCCCGCGGGTGCTCATCGATCCTGCCGTAGCAGGAAGACAGAGCTTAGGGCTCCACACAGGCACCTCAGCATGGGGACAGGAGCCAGACCCTGGGCAGGCAGGGTTCCTGCAGCATCCCTCCCTCCAGAACGCAGGTCTTTGGGTGTGAAATGTGTGCCGCTTCCTTCACAGAGGCTGGCCAAGCTGCTCTTTGATGGCACGCAGATGGTGACAAATACCCGGGTGGCCGCTGACTTGAGGGAAACACAGAGGAGGGCAGAGGAGGCAGAGCTGAAGCTGCAGAGGTAAGAGACTGCACCGCGGGTCGGCGCTGCTGGGAAGGATGTTGGTGCAGCTTTCTGAGGACATCCTAATGCTGGTCATCCAGAAACACTTGGCAGTTAGGGCTGTGCTGTTCAGAAGGAAAATCTAGGCACCTCCAGGTCCCACCTGCTGTCACGTCCTGCTCCGAAGAGGGAGACAAGTGACGTAGATTCATAAATCCCCAACGGAGCAGAGATTGGTGAGACAAGTCTCAAAGTGCAGACATAAACATTTCTTCATTTCCCACAGTGTGTTGACTGGATACACAATAACTGACTAAGTGAAGAACAAATTATGGCAAGGGATATGATACGCCTTGCGTCCCTTAATGATAACAAGGGGGAAAAGAGAAGAAGAGAGAGAGAGATGGGAAGAGAGGGAGAGAGATCACCAGTCCAGGTTCCTGCGCTGGTTCTGCCAAGGAGGGTTCAGGGATGCATCCACCTGCTTCACTTCACTTCTTCACTCGCTCATCACCGTTATCCTTGCCCCCCCCCCCCCCATTTATACACGCTTTCCTCGGGTCCTTCCCCCAGATTGATCTACATATCACGTGTCATAGGTGTGGGGAGGGGCAAGGCGCTTCGTGGGGTGCTGTAATTAGCATGATCTCGTTAGTCTTTATTAGCATATTCAGGGATGTCAACTTTAATACACGTTTTGTGGATAATGAAGCAAAGATCGCTCACGGGACAGATGCCCCTTGAAACTGTCACCGAAATCCGGGATAAAAATAACTTCTCGACTCCAGTGTGATGCAGATAAGCAGACACTTCTTTACTGACGGCCGGACGTGTAGGGGAGCGCTCTCACCAACAACACGTGCCAGGCACCAGAATCACACACCTTATCTAGAACTTACTCATCCATATTCATTAAGTCTTCATACATAAGCATGCAACTTCCAGGAAATCATTCACATATTCTCCTCCTATTTCCGATTCTGCGCAGTAGAGGTTAGAAATGTCTAGAAATGGCTCTGGGTGTAATGGGAGCAGGTGGTCCGTGAGCCGGGGGTCGCCATCTCCCCCTGCCGGAATTACCTTTTGCTTAAGGACACGGTTTTCTTGGCAGGTACCTGCCAGCTGTTACGGTCACTGCCCTCAGTTCCCGTTCATCCTGGACCTTGACAGCTACTTGCATTCTTCTAGTCCTGTACATGTATTATAAATCAGGTTACAAATCACCTCGTGTTTCGTTACCTGGGTTCTAACCGTTCCTACTAAACAGTTGTGACCAGTCCCTTCAGCCTTGGTACGGGGCTGTACAGGGGATTTTAGAGGAGCAGTCAGTTGCTAGATTCAAACTACAATAAATGTAAAATTATTTTTACTAAAATATCCCTTAATTCTATGCTTATATTAAAATCAAACACAATTTAATTTCAGTTGATAATAAAATCAGTAACATTTCCCCCCTTTGAAGGTGTTGAAAATCATTTCAATACTTTCACACTTTTATTCATTTTCATCTTTGAGGCCAAAGTTTGTCTTGCCAGATGATGGTGGTGGCGCGCTGTAGCCTGGTGGCATAGTGGGTACTTCTCTCATCATTCTACGATATATTGCAGCCTATTAGTAAACTGTATGTTACCAACATAATCATCAACAGGACAGTTCATAGCAAAAACAGAATTTTGATTAAGGATTTCAGCCAAGAGCTCAAATTCTATCCTAATCCACTAAAAATGTTTCCTAGCCGATCTTCTGACATATCTTCTTGAATGGTTTCTGTTTCTTTTCCGATTTTGCCTCACAGATCTAAATCCTGTTCTACATCCTGTGTAACATTCGGGATATGAATGCAGCAATGGTCCAATCTGTCTTTGCGATATCCACACACTCCATGCTCTTTCAACAGAAGCATGTCTAGTGCCATCCTGTTTTGAAGTGTCATTCTAGAAGTTACCTGTAATTGGATGTTTAATTCTTGAAATCCTTTTCTTGTAACATCGGCCAATTTTTCTCCTTGTCCTGTTAAGTGATAAAGCCATTCTCTATTCCTGTAGGACGCTATTGGGTTCAAACAGACTCTAAAGCCCAGCCAATTTTTTACTCCTGTTGTTGGTTCATTCCAAGCGTCATCATCCGTTTCAGACCTTTTGATTCGTTGTAATTTTAAATTTTCCAGGGATCCCTTGAGTGGTGATTTCTTCCCAATCGGACACAATGTTGGCAGGCCTAAAGTAATTTGTTTCACCTTACCATCTACCGGTAAGTGGGTTGTCCGGGTGCCATCACTTAATGCCCAAACTAAATGCCCTGGGCTCTGAATGGCAGATTTCTTACAACTAGAGGAGTATCCTCTTCTGGGTGTAAAGAGACTAGTCATGGTGAGGTTATTATGAACACCTCGACAATAACAGCCAAACTTTAAAGCAGCTGCCAAATGAGGAATTCTTTGAATTATTAAGTCTGCATTGCTGCAATCATACACCCTTTCACATTTCTACCATGGTACTACATGTCCCTTTCCTTGTCGGGTAGTGCCTTTGTCTACTGTCGGGGGAAGGATTGCAAACACGCCTTTAATCCAGGTACTGTCCCAAGTTTTTAATTTTAATCTACCCGTTTGAACTCTTTTCCTGGTTACTGGATTGTTTTTCAAACATACGTCACATTTTGCAGTTATTAATTTAGCCATGTCTATCATCTTGACAGATAAAACTTGTTTTTGTAAAGAAGTTACTAAAGCTTCTGCTCCCTAATGACATTCTTGAGGTTTGGTTTGCATTCTTTCTTTTATTAACAAAGGTGGAACTACTGCTCGTCTGTGAGGGGTTACTGTTTTGGAGGGAATTAATGCCATTTGAAATATTCGTTCTCTTGCTGTCCGGTCGGCCAAATTACTTCTAGCAATTTCTTTTGTGTTCCTAATTAGGTGTGCTTTACAGTGCATGATTGCTACCTGATTTGGTTTTTGAACTGCTTGTAATAATTGTCAAATGTAATTTTGATGCATAATATTTGATCCCTGAGAGGACAGTAATTTTTTTTTTTTTTTCCACAAAGCTCCATGGACATGTACCACCCCAAGAGCATACTTTGAGTCTGTCCAGGTATTTACTTTCTTCGTTTCCCTTAGTTCTAAGGTTCGAATCAAAGCAATGAGTTCTGATCTCTAAGCTGATGTGGCACTCGTCAGTGCCTTTGCCTCTCTAACTGTGGTGTCTGTTGTTACCGCATGCCCAGCGTATCGAACTCCTTGCTCCATAAAGCTGCTGCCATCTGTGTACAATTCCCAGTCTGGTTGCTCCAAGGGTACATCCTTCAGATCTTCTCGACTGGAATAAACATACTCGATAGCAGCCAAGCAGTCCTGCTCCAGTGGCTCTTCTTCCTGTGTGGAACTTAAAAACACTGCAGGATTTACCAGGTTAGTTGTTTTTAGACTCACACCATCTTGTTCAGCCAGTACTACCTGGTACTTCATCATTCAGCTCAGAGACAGCCAATGTCCCCCCTTCTGTTCTAAACCAGTTATCACCGTCTGTGGGACACAGACTGTTATTGTGCTTCCCAAAGTTAATTTCTGAGCTGCCTGTGTGAGCATCACTGTTGCAGCCACAGCTCGAAGGCAGTTTGGGCACCCTTTGCTCCCCGTGTCCAGTTGTTTAGAGAAGTATCCGACAGGTCGTTTCCAGCTTCCCGTCTTCTGAGTCAGCACACCCAGTGCCAGGCGTTGTCTTTCGTGAGCCAACAGCTCACAGCCTTTGGTGATGTCCAGAAGTCCTAAGGCAGGCGCAGGCATTAAAGCGGTTCAGTTCTGTGACAGCCCGTTGTTGCTGTGGGCCCCATGTCGAAGGAGAGTTCTTCGGGCCTCATGTAGCAGTTTAGCTGTCAGACCATAACTCATGATCCAGAGGCGGCACCACCCTGTCATTCCTAAGAATGCTCTGAGTTCATGAATATTTTCGGGCTCACATGGCTTCTCAGTGTTCTGTTCCTAATTGCCGCTGCCCTTCTGAAATCTCAAAGTCCAAATATATCACAGTCTGACAAGCTATTTGGGCGCTTTTTTTTTTTTTTTCCCCCCCCTGGCTACCTTGTACCCATTCGGTGCCAGAAAATTAAAAAGATCTATTGTTACCTGTATGTAGGTAAATCTTTTTTTTTTCTGTAGCAATCAGTGTGTCATCCACATATTGTAAAAGCAAATGTCCAGGTGTTGGTTTGTCCTGTTTCCGTGTTTCAAGCTCTTTTGCCAGCTGATTTCCAAAAATTATCGGGCTATTTCTAAATCCTTGGGGTAGTCTTGTCCATGTCAGCTGCATCTTTGTCCTGTTTGTGGATTTTCCCACTCGAAAGCAAACAATTTTCTGTTTTCCTTCTCCAAGGCATACAAAAGAAAGCATCTTTTAAATCCAGCACTGTAAACCACTGATAAGTCTCCTTTAAAGCTGTTAACAGCGTGCAAGGATTTGCTGCTACAGGATATATACCCTTAACTATGTGATTCACTGCTCTGAAGTCTTGCACTAACCTATATTCACCCGACGGTTTTCTGACTGGTAGAATGAGAGTTTTATCCTCAGATTCACACTCCTCCAAGAGTTTATATTTCAAAAATTATCAATCAGTTTCTTTCTTATATCTGGTACCGATTGTTCTATAAAAATCCAAGCCAATTATATCTGAGCTGCCTCAGTTTCTACTTTCAAATCAGTATTTATTCTTTCTGGCAGCTTCTTTTAGTCTTCCCAGAAACGCTGAGGGAGATTCATTCTTATCTTGTCTCACCTCATACAATTTAGACCAGTTCAGAAACCTAGGCATGGCGTGTTTAACTCCATGTAAAACCCATTTCTGATACCGACTCAGTCTTTCTCTGTGCTCCACATTATTTGGATCCCCACTGCGGATCCCCAGACAGAAAGTTCTGCTCTAATATTCCACCTGCTGTCCCACTCAATACAGTCACTTCTGCCTGTGCTTTGCCAGCTTCCAATACCATCTGTTTTTTTCTGTATCATCTAACACATTAGCTAAAATCACCTGTAAATCACTCCAGTCCGGGTTCTGTGTTCTGATGATAGTATCTGCCACTCTGCCTGTTCTCTCCGGATCCTCTCTGTACACTCCTGCTGCCTGCTTCCAAGCCATCGAATCCGTCACTGAAAAGGCACTTTCACATACACCGGCCCATCGTTGCCAGCTCCCTGCCGCAGGGGAGCTATTGTTTGTACCTGCTGCCGAGTTCTTTCGAGATGCAGGGGTATGAATTACAACCTCAGACGGCCCTTCATCCACATCCTCTAGTCCGCTACTCTCAGGTTCCTCTACCTGTTCTCTATATTCTCGCCCCCGATGCCGTTCTCCCTGTGGAGGGGATATATCTAATTCTGGCCCTCCATCCTTTTCAGTAGAAGCAATTCTTTCCTTCAAACAATCTTTTCAAGTTCACATGTTGAACAACACTTTTTCACCTTTTTATCGTCAAAAGTTATAGCCATTACTAAATTATCCCTACTAATCAGCTTACATTCTTTCTGCCAATCCTTCCTTTGTCTTAAATAGGAAAAAAAAAAAATCAACATACGGCACTTCATTTCCCTTCTCTTCTACAAAACAGCATTAACTGCAGAATGGTATTATAATGCAGTGTCCCATTCACGAGCCATTTTCCCTGATCACCCAGAGTATACAGAGGCCACCAGCGATTACAATATTCAATCATCTGACTTTTCCTCAAATCATCATGTACCTCTCCCCAGTGTGCTAACAAACATCCTAACGGAGAAGTTTTCAGAACTTTGTCATTTGCAGCCAGATTACACATCCTTTTGCTTTTAAACAAATGAGTCAGCGTAGATGCCATGGTTCAGTTACTTTGTTAACACAATATACAATCGATCACTCGCTCAAGCCTATCGCTTCGTCCTTCTCCGGCTGCACCCCGCGCAGGATAACAGAACCGCGGATCCGAACCCCACACCCGCTTCGTGCTCAGTTGCACGTCTCACGCTCACAAACACGCTCACACCTTTCTACAGTTACTACGACAAACAAAGGTATATAACACAATACAACACAATTCTTAATTACCGTACAATATTCAATTGACGAAACAACCAGTACCACAACTGAGTGCATAAAAACTTTTAACTTCCAATTAAATGCACTCCTTCTGAGAACTCTACAGCGTATAGGGTCTCTTGTTTCCAAATCCAGCTGTCCAACCCTGCAATAGCTTTCGCTTGTGTCTTACGGGCAGAGGCCTCGGCTTCCAATACACGAGGATCCTCTAGCCCAACCCTGCGCAGCTTTCGCCGCGTCTGACAGGCAGGCTTGTACAGTGGGACTCTAACCCGCTCCTACTGGTGGGACTCTAACCCACTTATCCCAGTACAAAAGAGAAGTGTCTTACCAAAATCCAGGGGACGTCGCGAAGAGCCGCATGGATCGGGGATCGATGGGTGTCCCCGAGAAATCCTCGGTGCCGGCTGGAACCGATCAGGTCCCCGACTCCTCCGGTCTCTCAGCGAGGTCCCATCTGGGGTGCCAGAAACTGTCCCCGAAATCCGGGATGAAGATAACTTACCGACTCCAATGTGATGCAGATAAGCAGACACTTGTTTATTGACGGCCGGGTGCGCGGGTGCGTGCTCTCACCAACAACGCACACCAGTCACAAGAATTATACAGTTTCTATATTATTCATTCATACATATTCATTAAGTATTCATACCTAAACACAAGAATTCCTGGAAATCATTATCATACTTCCCTCCTACTTCCGATTCTGCGCACTGAAGCTTAGAAATGTCTAGAAATGAGTCTGGGGTGTGATTTGGGTCGGTGGCCCATGAGTCGGTGGTCGCGATCTCCCCCTGCCGGAATTACCCATTACCCAGTTTCACTGTTCCTTGGCAGAGATCTGTAAACTGTGACAGTTCATTCTCCCCAGTTCTCATTACTCTCAGGTTGTGGTACTTCTGAGGCATTATCCAATGTATTCTAGGTAATAAATTACTTCTGTGTCTAGACATCTCCAACAACTTCAAACAGAATTATTTTCAATTCTAAATCTAATTCCCTAAGCAGTATCTAGGTGTACCTAGTAAATGATTACTGACCAATTCTTCGGCCTTGGTACAGGGCTATACAGAGGAATTCACAGTAGCATTGGTTTCTGGTTAGATGTGCAAAATGCAAGATGTAAACATGTAACCCTACTAAAATATTTCTGTATTCATACTGGAATCAAACATTATTAATTGTAATAATTCTGATTGGTGTCAAATCAGTGACAGGGGGCCAAGGAGGGCAACGGCATCCTGGCTTGTGTCAGCACTGGCGTGGCCAGCAGGGCCAGGGAAGGGATCTGAGCCCTGGGCTCGGCACTGGGGAGGCCGCCCCTCGATTCCTGGGTTCAGTTTTGGGCCCCTCACCCCAAAAAGGCCATTGAATGACTCGAGCGTGGCCAGAGAAGGGCAACGGAGCTGGGGCAGGGTCTGGAGCACAGGTCTGCTGGGGAGCGGCTGGGGGAACTGGGGGGGTTCAGTCTGGAGCAGAGGAGGCTGAGGGGAGACCTCCTGGCCCTCTGCAACTCCCTGCCAGGAGGGGGCAGAGAGGGGGGATGAGTCTCTGGAGCCAAGGCCCCAGCGCCAGGCCCCGAGGGAATGGCCTCAAGCTGCCCAGGGCAGGGTCAGGCTGGCTCTGAGGAAGGATTTCTGTGCAGAAGGGGCTGTTGGGCGTTGGAATGGGCTGCCCAGGGCAGGGGGGAGTCCCCGGGATCCCTGGAGGGGTTGAAGAGTCGGGCTGAGCCAGCGCTGAGGGATCTGGGGGAGTTGGGAACGGTCGAGCACCCTGGCCGAGATGCTGTGCGTAGTGATGTTCACTGAGGTGTACTTCGTGCTCGGCGCCATGTTTGCCCAGTGGCTCTGGGTATGTGACGGCTGCACCGCGCTGTGGTGGGGAGTGGGATGGGGTGGGTGGGGTGAGGGGCTGTGGGGGTGATGTGGCCTGGGAGCTGCTCCCGTCTCACCCAGCTCTTGGTGTCCTGCAGAGTTCAAGGCAGAAGGCAAAGCATGGGACAGCTGACGCCAAGATGGAGAAGAGCAAACAACCGACCCTGCAGAAATGGTGAGTGCTGGGGGAGGCCCCAGATCCTGCCCCAGACCCTCAGCCCGTGCCCTGCCCGCGCTGGGCAGCCCTGCCCGTCCCGCCGGAGGGGCCGCGGTGCAGCAGGTTCACCTCCCTCTCTCCTCCCCTGCAGTGCCAGCGCGACGTTGCCGAGCACAGAGCGCCTCTGCCCGCTACTGTGGTCACCATCGCTGAGCTCCCTCCCGATGAGCAGCTCCAGTTCTGCGGACACCGTCTGCTCCTTCCCGGAGCCCTGCCCCGGTGCCACGGCAGATCTGGCGGCACAAGAGCGCTCAGGACCCGCCCAGACCCCCAAGGATGATCAGGCGCTGGTGGAGAATCTGGGACCAGCCCTGGGCCAGGACCCCCCACTGGAGAGGTCAGCTGGGACCAGTCAAGGGCAGGTCTCTGGGGATGAGGGCGAAGTGGCACACAGACCCAGGGACGTGGAGCCAGACCCTGACACCCCCGTGACCATGGGCAGCACCATCTGGGCGGCGCCGGGCGGGAGCAGCCCAGCGGAGCCCAGTCCCCAGCAGCGGGTGCCCACGGGCAGGATGCGTGCCTGGGTGGCCCCGGGGCTGTGCAAGGGGGGCCGTGCCCTGCGGGAGTCCCGTGCCCAGCTCTGCAGGCGTGTCAGCGCCTGGTGGAAACGGGACCGGCAGTGCTGCTGCAGGTGCTCCCGCAAGCCCCTGAGGCAAAATTATCCCTGACTGCAGCGGGCAGCCTGGAGAGAGCAGTTGGGGGTGTAGGGCTGGGGAAGTCCCTGCAATGACCCCACCTGAAAAATAAAATATCTTAAAATATCTTTCCTCCATCCCTGGTGCCGTGGTTCTTCCACACAGCCCTTGATGCGCGCCCTCCCCCGTCCCTTTGCCAAACCTCCCCTTTGGGTCCCTTGCTGACCCCCCGCCTCTGCCGGGTCTCCCCCAGGTCCTGGCTCTGGGACGGGGACGTTTGCTTGGCCCAGAGCTGCTCCTGCCAGAGCAGGCAGGGACTGTGCCTGCCTGCACCCTGCTCCTGCCTCCTGCCCCCTCCAGAGCCCGGGGGCTGCGGGGCACCCACTGCAGGAACAGGGGGACCGCACACGTCGGGTCTTTGCCTCTTTTCACCTGGAACACATTCGCTCAACAGTAAAGGTCTTTACTGTCAGGCAGGAATTCTTCCTGGCAGCGCTGGGCGCACTCGCTGTTACCGTCAGTTTGGCCTCACAAGAACCGCCGAAGGCTCAGCTGGAAGCTGTAGAAGGCAGGCAGGCTGTGCTGCAGCGCTGGGTGCTGGGGGGATCGTTCCACCCAAGGGCCGTGCCGAAAGACAAGGGCACGCTTCTCCTGTCACAGCAAAGCAGCGAATATTCCTGTCATTTCCGACACGTACGCACCGATTCCCAGAGGACCGACTGCCCGTGCCAGTGCGTTGTTTGGGGGAGAGTCCCTGCGGGGCTTCCCCAGGTGTCTGCTGGTTTCTCTGCCCTCCCCGGGATGGACCCGTCAGAGCTGCAAACATGAGGTCCTTGGGCACAATCCTGTGCGAGGCCCCTCACAGCTCTGAGCCCCAACTGCGGGCAGGCAGGAGGCAGCAGCTCCCCCCTTTTCCTGAGACTTTGCACTCACAAATCCCAGCTCTCAGGACTCCAAACCCAAACCACCTTTTGGCAGAAAAAGAGCCGCCGTGGCTGTGGCAGAAGAGTCAGAGGTCCCTCGGCCGGAGCTGATCCGGCCGTTCCCTGAGCCAGCGCTAATCAGCACGTGCAAGTATGGAAGCGCAGGCTGTGGCAGGTGTCCCCCCCAGTGAAGATCGGGCTCCATGGCCGCTGGAGCGGAGCAGCTCCTGATTGCCTTTGCTCTCGGGGCTTCCCGGCAGTTGGGGCCTTTGGCCAACGGGAGCCGCTACGGGGCACAGGTCAGATTGGGGCTGGGTGTCAATGGAGCCCTGGGGCAGCCATTTTGAGCTCCTCCCCTCGTGCAGCCATTTTGAGCTCCTCCCCTGGAGCAGCTCGCTGCCGTCGGTCGAGGACTCTCCCCTGGGGTCGGGACGTCGCCCAAGGAAGCTCCTCCAGGTGATCTGGGTCGGGGCGCTGCCCTGAGCAGGTCCTCGAGGTGGAGAGCCCTCGCTTGTCAGGTGAGTGATCAAGCGTTTGGGGTGGCCGTTAAACCCCACAGAGTTCTTTGTTCTGCGTTCTGGGGTGCCGTTGAACCCTGGAAAGCTGTTCTGTTCTCCGCGCACAGACATTCGAACCTGCAATTTACGGAGAGCTAGTTTCCTGCGCTCGTCGTAATTTGTCATTATTTTGGTGGGGGGCTGTCTAATTGAGAGCAGCCGTAAGGCCCGCGCTCCTCCCGCTGAGGCCGCCGCGGGCTCAACCCGAACCCCCCCACTCCTCACCCCGGGGAAGGCCCTTCCCCCGGCGCGGGGAGCAGCACGAGGTCGGGGCCGCCGGGCTCCGGCTGCGCGTTCACCCCCCGGCGGCCGGGCTCGAGCGGGCTGTCGGAGAAGCCCCGATCGCTGCCGCCCGTGTGTGCGGGCGGCACCAGGCGGCGGCGCGGCCCGGCCCGGCGGCGCAGAGGACACGGGGCCCCGCGGCCGTCGCTGCCCCGCAGCCCGGCCCGAGCGCCGCGCTCGCGGCCGCCGTTTGCCCGGCGCCGCCGTTTGCCCGGCGCCGCCGTTTGCCCGGCGCCGCCGTTTGCCCGGCGCCGCCGTTTGCCCGGCGCCGCCGTTTGCCCGGCGCCGCCGTTTGCCCGGCGCCGCCGTTTGCCCGGCGCCGCCGTTTGCCCGGCGCCGCCGTTTGCCCGGCGCCGCCGTTTGCCCGGCGCCGCCGGGGCCGGTCCGGCCGCGCCGCGCATGCGCTGTGTCTGCGGGGCCGCGTGAGGCGGGGAGCCGGCGCGGAGGCGGCTCGGCGGGGCCCGGCCCCGGCCCTCAGCCCCCGCGGCCCCGACCCCGGCGCCGAGGAGCGCGTCGCCGCCCGCCGCCCTCGCGTCGCCGCCCTCCTCGATGCCGAGCCCCGGCGAGAAGCGGCGCTCGTCCCCGGTGCCCCGGCTGCGTGGGCCTGACCCCCAGCCGCCCCCGCCGCCCAGATCGGAGCCGGGTCCAGGCCCCTCCCTGCCCCGGACCGGCACCAAGTCCCTCACCTTCTCCCCACAGCCCGGTTCAGGTCACAGATGATCTCCCCTCCCCAGAACGGTGCCGGGCTTGATGCCCCCACCCCCAGGCCGGGGCCGGTTCCACATCCTGCGCCCCGAGCTGGCAGCCAGTCCTGACCCCAGCCCGGGCCAGCACAGGCTCAGAGACCGACTCCAGGTGTCAGAATATCCCCTGTCCCACAACGGCACTGGGGCCAGGACCCCTACCAAAAACTGGCGGGGGGCAGCCACCCGATGTGGCCTTGCCAGCCTTCACGGGACCCGGGATCTCTCCCCAAACTGGCCTTGGCGCTCCCCTGAATCCCAAGCCAGAGACGCTCCCCGTTCTCTGCCAGATATTAGGAGCACGGGGACCTCCCGATGTCTGCTCATCCCAAAGGCAAGGACATCCCCGCCCTGTCCGAGGCACAGCACTGAGGCAGCAATACCCCCTTCCCCAAGAGATTCCCCTGCCATGGACCCGCTGCCCCCCTGGACAAAATCTGCATCAGACTAGTGGCATCCTGGAGCAGGCTGCTGTTCCCAGACCTGGGGCTCACCAGCCATGGCACACACCTTTCCCCGAAGCAGGACTGAAGTGGGGGCCTCTCCCAAGCCTTAGAGGCCCCTCCAGCCTGGGGGATATTGGGCCATGGGATCAGTGCCAATGCTGGAATGGCTCCGGACAGAAGCTGGCTGTCTTCATGGCCAAGCCGGGGTCCCCCCCAGCCACCTAAGGGCTGCCCCCTGACAGCCTCTGCCCCATGCCTGCCCCATCCCCACCTGGAAAGCAAACAGAGGCTGAGCCTCCCCAGCCTTGTGCTGAAGCAGTAACTAGCCTTGGGCTGCAGTCCCAGATGTAGAAAAAGAAGCCTGGACGCTGTTTTCCCTCTGGGCGGCTGTCCCCACCTTTCCTGCCTCCTTTCTGCATCTGCAGGGACCTGCTGGCCTGGGACTAAGCCTGCTGAGGGGAAGAGAGAGCAGAGTGTGCTGCGCTGAACCATGCAGTCTGGGTTGGGATGCCGGATTCAAGGGCGTCCCCGAGCATGATGTGGTGTAAAATGTTCAGTCTTATTCCCTCTTCTGCCCCAGGGAGGCCCTTGGAGAAGATGTGGAGCCAAAAGTGCCTGAGGAGGAGGAGGAGGAGGAGGAAGAGCAGAGGAAGAGCCACAAGCACATTGAGGAGTGCAGGCAGGTGTGGCGGTAGGAGGGGAAGATCCTCTTGGGTCCCTGATATTTGGCTTTACCCTTCTTTTAGCTTTGTACAGTGCTTAGTGTCACACAGCAGCATTTATGTGAGAAGCAGCAGGGACAGGAACTCCTCAGGACTGGGTGGTGGGGGATTTGGGGGCTGGATCCTAGGGGTAGGATTTCCCGTGGATTGTAAGGGCGTAGGAGTGACGCCAAGCATCCAAACCAAAACCCCGCCGTGCCTAACCGCATCTGCACGCACGGGGGAAGTGAGAGAGGGGGGTGCTCTGAGCGTGTTCCTCTTGGCGCTGATGGCCTGCGGGGCTTTCCAGGAGAGGGAGGCCCGCGGGTGCTCATCGATCCTGCCGTAGCAGGAAGACAGAGCTTAGGGCTCCACACAGGCACCTCAGCATGGGGACAGGAGCCAGACCCTGGGCAGGCAGGGTTCCTGCAGCATCCCTCCCTCCAGAACGCAGGTCTTTGGGTGTGAAATGTGTGCCGCTTCCTTCACAGAGGCTGGCCAAGCTGCTTTTTGATGGCACGCAGATGGTGACAAATACCCGGGTGGCCGCTGACTTGAGGGAAACACAGAGGAGGGCAGAGGAGGCAGAGCTGAAGCTGCAGAGGTAAGAGACTGCACCGCGGGTCGGCGCTGCTGGGAAGGATGTTGGTGCAGCTTTCTGAGGACATCCTAATGCTGGTCATCCAGAAACACTTGGCAGTTAGGGCTGTGCTGTTCAGAAGGAAAATCTAGGCACCTCCAGGTCCCACCTGCTGTCACGTCCTGCTCCGAAGAGGGAGACAAGTGACGTAGATTCATAAATCCCCAACGGAGCAGAGATTGGTGAGACAAGTCTCAAAGTGCAGACATAAACATTTCTTCATTTCCCACAGTGTGTTGACTGGATACACAATAACTGACTAAGTGAAGAACAAATTATGGCAAGGGATATGATACGCCTTGCGTCCCTTAATGATAACAAGGGGGAAAAGAGAAGAAGAGAGAGAGAGATGGGAAGAGAGGGAGAGAGATCACCAGTCCAGGTTCCTGCGCTGGTTCTGCCAAGGAGGGTTCAGGGATGCATCCACCTGCTTCACTTCACTTCTTCACTCGCTCATCACCGTTATCCTTGCCCCCCCCCCCCCATTTATACACGCTTTCCTCGGGTCCTTCCCCCAGATTGATCTACATATCACGTGTCATAGGTGTGGGGAGGGGCAAGGCGCTTCGTGGGGTGCTGTAATTAGCATGATCTCGTTAGTCTTTATTAGCATATTCAGGGATGTCAACTTTAATACACGTTTTGTGGATAATGAAGCAAAGATCGCTCACGGGACAGATGCCCCTTGAAACTGTCACCGAAATCCGGGATAAAAATAACTTCTCGACTCCAGTGTGATGCAGATAAGCAGACACTTCTTTACTGACGGCCGGACGTGTAGGGGAGCGCTCTCACCAACAACACGTGCCAGGCACCAGAATCACACACCTTATCTAGAACTTACTCATCCATATTCATTAAGTCTTCATACATAAGCATACAACTTCCAGGAAATCATTCACATATTCTCCTCCTATTTCCGATTCTGCGCAGTAGAGGTTAGAAATGTCTAGAAATGGCTCTGGGTGTAATGGGAGCAGGTGGTCCGTGAGCCGGGGGTCGCCATCTCCCCCTGCCGGAATTACCTTTTGCTTAAGGACACGGTTTTCTTGGCAGGTACCTGCCAGCTGTTACGGTCACTGCCCTCAGTTCCCGTTCATCCTGGACCTTGACAGCTACTTGCATTCTTCTAGTCCTGTACATGTATTATAAATCAGGTTACAAATCACCTCGTCTTTCGTTACCTGGGTTCTAACCGTTCCTACTAAACAGTTGTGACCAGTCCCTTCAGCCTTGGTACGGGGCTGTACAGGGGATTTTAGAGGAGCAGTCAGTTGCTAGATTCAAACTACAATAAATGTAAAATTATTTTTACTAAAATATCCCTTAATTCTATGCTTATATTAAAATCAAACACAATTTAATTTCAGTTGATAATAAAATCAGTAACATTTCCCCCCTTTGAAGGTGTTGAAAATCATTTCAATACTTTCACACTTTTATTCATTTTCATCTTTGAGGCCAAAGTTTGTCTTGCCAGATGATGGTGGTGGCGCGCTGTAGCCTGGTGGCATAGTGGGTACTTCTCTCATCATTCTACGATATATTGCAGCCTATTAGTAAACTGTATGTTACCAACATAATCATCAACAGGACAGTTCATAGCAAAAACAGAATTTTGATTAAGGATTTCAGCCAAGAGCTCAAATTCTATCCTAATCCACTAAAAATGTTTCCTAGCCGATCTTCTGACATATCTTCTCGAATGGTTTCTGTTTCTTTTCCGATTTTGCCTCACAGATCTAAATCCTGTTCTCCATCCTGTGTAACATTCGGGATATGAATGCAGCAATGGTCCAATCTGTCTTTGCGATATCCACACACTCCATGCTCTTTCAACAGAAGCATGTCTAGTGCCATCCTGTTTTGAAGTGTCATTCTAGAAGTTACCTGTAATTGGATGTTTAATTCTTGAAATCCTTTTCTTGTAACATCGGCCAATTTTTCTCCTTGTCCTGTTAAGTGATAAAGCCATTCTCTATTCCTGTAGGACGCTATTGGGTTCAAACAGACTCTAAAGCCCAGCCAATTTTTTACTCCTGTTGTTGGTTCATTCCAAGCGTCATCATCCGTTTCAGACCTTTTGATTCGTTGTAATTTTAAATTTTCCAGGGATCCCTTGAGTGGTGATTTCTTCCCAATCGGACACAATGTTGGCAGGCCTAAAGTAATTTGTTTCACCTTACCATCTACCGGTAAGTGGGTTGTCCGGGTGCCATCACTTAATGCCCAAACTAAATGCCCTGGGCTCTGAATGGCAGATTTCTTACAACTAGAGGAGTATCCTCTTCTGGGTGTAAAGAGACTAGTCATGGTGAGGTTATTATGAACACCTCGACAATAACAGCCAAACTTTAAAGCAGCTGCCAAATGAGGAATTCTTTGAATTATTAAGTCTGCATTGCTGCAATCATACACCCTTTCACATTTCTACCATGGTACTACATGTCCCTTTCCTTGTCGGGTAGTGCCTTTGTCTACTGTCGGGGGAAGGATTGCAAACACGCCTTTAATCCAGGTACTGTCCCAAGTTTTTAATTTTAATCTACCCGTTTGAACTCTTTTCCTGGTTACTGGATTGTTTTTCAAACATACGTCACATTTTGCAGTTATTAATTTAGCCATGTCTGTCATCTTGACAGATAAAACTTGTTTTTGTAAAGAAGTTACTAAAGCTTCTGCTCCCTAATGACATTCTTGAGGTTTGGTTTGCATTCTTTCTTTTATTAACAAAGGTGGAACTACTGCTCGTCTGTGAGGGGTTACTGTTTTGGAGGGAATTAATGCCATTTGAAATATTCGTTCTCTTGCTGTCCGGTCGGCCAAATTACTTCTAGCAATTTCTTTTGTGTTCCTAATTAGGTGTGCTTTACAGTGCATGATTGCTACCTGATTTGGTTTTTGAACTGCTTGTAATAATTGTCAAATGTAATTTTGATGCATAATATTTGATCCCTGAGAGGACAGTAATTTTTTTTTTTTTTTCCACAAAGCTCCATGGACATGTACCACCCCAAGAGCATACTTTGAGTCTGTCCAGGTATTTACTTTCTTCGTTTCCCTTAGTTCTAAGGTTCGAATCAAAGCAATGAGTTCTGATCTCTAAGCTGATGTGGCACTCGTCAGTGCCTTTGCCTCTCTAACTGTGGTGTCTGTTGTTACCGCATGCCCAGCGTATCGAACTCCTTGCTCCATAAAGCTGCTGCCATCTGTGTACAATTCCCAGTCTGGTTGCTCCAAGGGTACATCCTTCAGATCTTCTCGACTGGAATAAACATACTCGATAGCAGCCAAGCAGTCCTGCTCCAGTGGCTCTTCTTCCTGTGTGGAACTTAAAAACACTGCAGGATTTACCAGGTTAGTTGTTTTTAGACTCACACCATCTTGTTCAGCCAGTACTACCTGGTACTTCATCATTCAGCTCAGAGACAGCCAATGTCCCCCCTTCTGTTCTAAACCAGTTATCACCGTCTGTGGGACACAGACTGTTATTGTGCTTCCCAAAGTTAATTTCTGAGCTGCCTGTGTGAGCATCACTGTTGCAGCCACAGCTCGAAGGCAGTTTGGGCACCCTTTGCTCCCCGTGTCCAGTTGTTTAGAGAAGTATCCGACAGGTCGTTTCCAGCTTCCCGTCTTCTGAGTCAGCACACCCAGTGCCAGGCGTTGTCTTTCGTGAGCCAACAGCTCACAGCCTTTGGTGATGTCCAGAAGTCCTAAGGCAGGCGCAGGCATTAAAGCGGTTCAGTTCTGTGACAGCCCGTTGTTGCTGTGGGCCCCATGTCGAAGGAGAGTTCTTCGGGCCTCATGTAGCAGTTTAGCTGTCAGACCATAACTCATGATCCAGAGGCGGCACCACCCTGTCATTCCTAAGAATGCTCTGAGTTCATGAATATTTTCGGGCTCACATGGCTTCTCAGTGTTCTGTTCCTAATTGCCGCTGCCCTTCTGAAATCTCAAAGTCCAAATATATCACAGTCTGACAAGCTATTTGGGCGCTTTTTTTTTTTTTTTTCCCCCCCTGGCTACCTTGTACCCATTCGGTGCCAGAAAATTAAAAAGATCTATTGTTACCTGTATGTAGGTAAATCTTTTTTTTTTCTGTAGCAATCAGTGTGTCATCCACATATTGTAAAAGCAAATGTCCAGGTGTTGGTTTGTCCTGTTTCCGTGTTTCAAGCTCTTTTGCCAGCTGATTTCCAAAAATTATCGGGCTATTTCTAAATCCTTGGGGTAGTCTTGTCCATGTCAGCTGCATCTTTGTCCTGTTTGTGGATTTTCCCACTCGAAAGCAAACAATTTTCTGTTTTCCTTCTCCAAGGCATACAAAAGAAAGCATCTTTTAAATCCAGCACTGTAAACCACTGATAAGTCTCCTTTAAAGCTGTTAACAGCGTGCAAGGATTTGCTGCTACAGGATATATACCCTTAACTATGTGATTCACTGCTCTGAAGTCTTGCACTAACCTATATTCACCCGACGGTTTTCTGACTGGTAGAATGAGAGTTTTATCCTCAGATTCACACTCCTCCAAGAGTTTATATTTCAAAAATTATCAATCAGTTTCTTTCTTATATCTGGTACCGATTGTTCTATAAAAATCCAAGCCAATTATATCTGAGCTGCCTCAGTTTCTACTTTCAAATCAGTATTTATTCTTTCTGGCAGCTTCTTTTAGTCTTCCCAGAAACGCTGAGGGAGATTCATTCTTATCTTGTCTCACCTCATACAATTTAGACCAGTTCAGAAACCTAGGCATGGCGTGTTTAACTCCATGTAAAACCCATTTCTGATACCGACTCAGTCTTTCTCTGTGCTCCACATTATTTGGATCCCCACTGCGGATCCCCAGACAGAAAGTTCTGCTCTAATATTCCACCTGCTGTCCCACTCAATACAGTCACTTCTGCCTGTGCTTTGCCAGCCTCCAATACCATCTGTTTTTTTCTGTATCATCTAACACATTAGCTAAAATCACCTGTAAATCACTCCAGTCCGGGTTCTGTGTTCTGATGATAGTATCTGCCACTCTGCCTGTTCTCTCCGGATCCTCTCTGTACACTCCTGCTGCCTGCTTCCAAGCCATCGAATCCGTCACTGAAAAGGCACTTTCACATACACCGGCCCATCGTTGCCAGCTCCCTGCCGCAGGGGAGCTGTTGTTTGTACCTGCTGCCGAGTTCTTTCGAGATGCAGGGGTATGAATTACAACCTCAGACGGCCCTTCATCCACATCCTCTAGTCCGCTACTCTCAGGTTCCTCTACCTGTTCTCTATATTCTCGCCCCCGATGCCGTTCTCCCTGTGGAGGGGATATATCTAATTCTGGCCCTCCATCCTTTTCAGTAGAAGCAATTCTTTCCTTCAAACAATCTTTTCAAGTTCACATGTTGAACAACACTTTTTCACCTTTTTATCGTCAAAAGTTATAGCCATTACTAAATTATCCCTACTAATCAGCTTACATTCTTTCTGCCAATCCTTCCTTTGTCTTAAATAGGAAAAAAAAAAAAATCAACATACGGCACTTCATTTCCCTTCTCTTCTACAAAACAGCATTAACTGCAGAATGGTATTATAATGCAGTGTCCCATTCACGAGCCATTTTCCCTGATCACCCAGAGTATACAGAGGCCACCAGCGATTACAATATTCAATCATCTGACTTTTCCTCAAATCATCATGTACCTCTCCCCAGTGTGCTAACAAACATCCTAACGGAGAAGTTTTCAGAACTTTGTCATTTGCAGCCAGATTACACATCCTTTTGCTTTTAAACAAATGAGTCAGCGTAGATGCCATGGTTCAGTTACTTTGTTAACACAATATACAATCGATCACTCGCTCAAGCCTATCGCTTCGTCCTTCTCCGGCTGCACCCCGCGCAGGATAACAGAACCGCGGATCCGAACCCCACACCCGCTTCGTGCTCAGTTGCACGTCTCACGCTCACAAACACGCTCACACCTTTCTACAGTTACTACGACAAACAAAGGTATATAACACAATACAACACAATTCTTAATTACCGTACAATATTCAATTGACGAAACAACCAGTACCACAACTGAGTGCATAAAAACTTTTAACTTCCAATTAAATGCACTCCTTCTGAGAACTCTACAGCGTATAGGGTCTCTTGTTTCCAAATCCAGCTGTCCAACCCTGCAATAGCTTTCGCTTGTGTCTTACGGGCAGAGGCCTCGGCTTCCAATACACGAGGATCCTCTAGCCCAACCCTGCGCAGCTTTCGCCGCGTCTGACAGGCAGGCTTGTACAGTGGGACTCTAACCCGCTCCTACTGGTGGGACTCTAACCCACTTATCCCAGTACAAAAGAGAAGTGTCTTACCAAAATCCAGGGGACGTCGCGAAGAGCCGCATGGATCGGGGATCGATGGGTGTCCCCGAGAAATCCTCGGTGCCGGCTGGAACCGATCAGGTCCCCGACTCCTCCGGTCTCTCAGCGAGGTCCCATCTGGGGTGCCAGAAACTGTCCCCGAAATCCGGGATGAAGATAACTTACCGACTCCAATGTGATGCAGATAAGCAGACACTTGTTTATTGACGGCCGGGTGCGCGGGTGCGTGCTCTCACCAACAACGCACACCAGTCACAAGAATTATACAGTTTCTATATTATTCATTCATACATATTCATTAAGTATTCATACCTAAACACAAGAATTCCTGGAAATCATTATCATACTTCCCTCCTACTTCCGATTCTGCGCATTGAAGCTTAGAAATGTCTAGAAATGAGTCTGGGGTGTGATTTGGGTCGGTGGCCCATGAGTCGGTGGTCGCGATCTCCCCCTGCCGGAATTACCCATTACCCAGTTTCACTGTTCCTTGGCAGAGATCTGTAAACTGTGACAGTTCATTCTCCCCAGTTCTCATTACTCTCAGGTTGTGGTACTTCTGAGGCATTATCCAATGTATTCTAGGTAATAAATTACTTCTGTGTCTAGACATCTCCAACAACTTCAAACAGAATTATTTTCAATTCTAAATCTAATTCCCTAAGCAGTATCTAGGTGTACCTAGTAAATGATTACTGACCAATTCTTCGGCCTTGGTACAGGGCTATACAGAGGAATTCACAGTAGCATTGGTTTCTGGTTAGATGTGCAAAATGCAAGATGTAAACATGTAACCCTACTAAAATATTTCTGTATTCATACTGGAATCAAACATTATTAATTGTAATAATTCTGATTGGTGTCAAATCAGTGACAGGGGGCCAAGGAGGGCAACGGCATCCTGGCTTGTGTCAGCACTGGCGTGGCCAGCAGGGCCAGGGAAGGGATCTGAGCCCTGGGCTCGGCACTGGGGAGGCCGCCCCTCGATTCCTGGGTTCAGTTTTGGGCCCCTCACCCCAAAAAGGCCATTGAATGACTCGAGCGTGGCCAGAGAAGGGCAACGGAGCTGGGGCAGGGTCTGGAGCACAGGTCTGCTGGGGAGCGGCTGGGGGAACTGGGGGGGTTCAGTCTGGAGCAGAGGAGGCTGAGGGGAGACCTCCTGGCCCTCTGCAACTCCCTGCCAGGAGGGGGCAGAGAGGGGGGATGAGTCTCTGGAGCCAAGGCCCCAGCGCCAGGCCCCGAGGGAATGGCCTCAAGCTGCCCAGGGCAGGGTCAGGCTGGCTCTGAGGAAGGATTTCTGTGCAGAAGGGGCTGTTGGGCGTTGGAATGGGCTGCCCAGGGCAGGGGGGAGTCCCCGGGATCCCTGGAGGGGTTGAAGAGTCGGGCTGAGCCAGCGCTGAGGGATCTGGGGGAGTTGGGAACGGTCGAGCACCCTGGCCGAGATGCTGTGCGTAGTGATGTTCACTGAGGTGTACTTCGTGCTCGGCGCCATGTTTGCCCAGTGGCTCTGGGTATGTGACGGCTGCACCGCGCTGTGGTGGGGAGTGGGATGGGGTGGGTGGGGTGAGGGGCTGTGGGGGTGATGTGGCCTGGGAGCTGCTCCCGTCTCACCCAGCTCTTGGTGTCCTGCAGAGTTCAAGGCAGAAGGCAAAGCATGGGACAGCTGACGCCAAGATGGAGAAGAGCAAACAACCGACCCTGCAGAAATGGTGAGTGCTGGGGGAGGCCCCAGATCCTGCCCCAGACCCTCAGCCCGTGCCCTGCCCGCGCTGGGCAGCCCTGCCCGTCCCGCCGGAGGGGCCGCGGTGCAGCAGGTTCACCTCCCTCTCTCCTCCCCTGCAGTGCCAGCGCGACGTTGCCGAGCACAGAGCGCCTCTGCCCGCTACTGTGGTCACCATCGCTGAGCTCCCTCCCGATGAGCAGCTCCAGTTCTGCGGACACCGTCTGCTCCTTCCCGGAGCCCTGCCCCGGTGCCACGGCAGATCTGGCGGCACAAGAGCGCTCAGGACCCGCCCAGACCCCCAAGGATGATCAGGCGCTGGTGGAGAATCTGGGACCAGCCCTGGGCCAGGACCCCCCACTGGAGAGGTCAGCTGGGACCAGTCAAGGGCAGGTCTCTGGGGATGAGGGCGAAGTGGCACACAGACCCAGGGACGTGGAGCCAGACCCTGACACCCCCGTGACCATGGGCAGCACCATCTGGGCGGCGCCGGGCGGGAGCAGCCCAGCGGAGCCCAGTCCCCAGCAGCGGGTGCCCACGGGCAGGATGCGTGCCTGGGTGGCCCCGGGGCTGTGCAAGGGGGGCCGTGCCCTGCGGGAGTCCCGTGCCCAGCTCTGCAGGCGTGTCAGCGCCTGGTGGAAACGGGACCGGCAGTGCTGCTGCAGGTGCTCCCGCAAGCCCCTGAGGCAAAATTATCCCTGACTGCAGCGGGCAGCCTGGAGAGAGCAGTTGGGGGTGTAGGGCTGGGGAAGTCCCTGCAATGACCCCACCTGAAAAATAAAATATCTTAAAATATCTTTCCTCCATCCCTGGTGCCGTGGTTCTTCCACACAGCCCTTGATGCGCGCCCTCCCCCGTCCCTTTGCCAAACCTCCCCTTTGGGTCCCTTGCTGACCCCCCGCCTCTGCCGGGTCTCCCCCAGGTCCTGGCTCTGGGACGGGGACGTTTGCTCGGCCCAGAGCTGCTCCTGCCAGAGCAGGCAGGGACTGTGCCTGCCTGCACCCTGCTCCTGCCTCCTGCCCCCTCCAGAGCCCGGGGGCTGCGGGGCACCCACTGCAGGAACAGGGGGACCGCACACGTCGGGTCTTTGCCTCTTTTCACCTGGAACACATTCGCTCAACAGTAAAGGTCTTTACTGTCAGGCAGGAATTCTTCCTGGCAGCGCTGGGCGCACTCGCTGTTACCGTCAGTTTGGCCTCACAAGAACCGCCGAAGGCTCAGCTGGAAGCTGTAGAAGGCAGGCAGGCTGTGCTGCAGCGCTGGGTGCTGGGGGGATCGTTCCACCCAAGGGCCGTGCCGAAAGACAAGGGCACGCTTCTCCTGTCACAGCAAAGCAGCGAATATTCCTGTCATTTCCGACACGTACGCACCGATTCCCAGAGGACCGACTGCCCGTGCCAGTGCGTTGTTTGGGGGAGAGTCCCTGCGGGGCTTCCCCAGGTGTCTGCTGGTTTCTCTGCCCTCCCCAGGATGGACCCGTCAGAGCTGCAAACATGAGGTCCTTGGGCACAATCCTGTGCGAGGCCCCTCACAGCTCTGAGCCCCAACTGCGGGCAGGCAGGAGGCAGCAGCTCCCCCCTTTTCCTGAGACTTTGCACTCACAAATCCCAGCTCTCAGGACTCCAAACCCAAACCACCTTTTGGCAGAAAAAGAGCCGCCGTGGCTGTGGCAGAAGAGTCAGAGGTCCCTCGGCCGGAGCTGATCCGGCCGTTCCCTGAGCCAGCGCTAATCAGCACGTGCAAGTATGGAAGCGCAGGCTGTGGCAGGTGTCCCCCCCAGTGAAGATCGGGCTCCATGGCCGCTGGAGCGGAGCAGCTCCTGATTGCCTTTGCTCTCGGGGCTTCCCGGCAGTTGGGGCCTTTGGCCAACGGGAGCCGCTACGGGGCACAGGTCAGATTGGGGCTGGGTGTCAATGGAGCCCTGGGGCAGCCATTTTGAGCTCCTCCCCTCGGGCAGCCATTTTGAGCTCCTCCCCTCGGGCAGCCATTTTGAGCTCCTCCCCTGGAGCAGCTCGCTGCCGTCGGTCGAGGACTCTCCCCTGGGGTCGGGACGTCGCCCAAGGAAGCTCCTCCAGGTGATCTGGGTCGGGGCGCTGCCCTGAGCAGGTCCTCGAGGTGGAGAGCCCTCGCTTGTCAGGTGAGTGATCAAGCGTTTGGGGTGGCCGTTAAACCCCACAGAGTTCTTTGTTCTGCGTTCTGGGGTGCCGTTGAACCCTGGAAAGCTGTTCTGTTCTCCGCGCACAGACATTCGAACCTGCAATTTACGGAGAGCTAGTTTCCTGCGCTCGTCGTAATTTGTCATTATTTTGGTGGGGGGCTGTCTAATTGAGAGCAGCCGTAAGGCCCGCGCTCCTCCCGCTGAGGCCGCCGCGGGCTCAACCCGAACCCCCCCACTCCTCACCCCGGGGAAGGCCCTTCCCCCGGCGCGGGGAGCAGCACGAGGTCGGGGCCGCCGGGCTCCGGCTGCGCGTTCACCCCCCGGCGGCCGGGCTCGAGCGGGCTGTCGGAGAAGCCCCGATCGCTGCCGCCCGTGTGTGCGGGCGGCACCAGGCGGCGGCGCGGCCCGGCCCGGCGGCGCAGAGGACACGGGGCCCCGCGGCCGTCGCTGCCCCGCAGCCCGGCCCGAGCCCCGCGCTCGCGCCCGCCCCTCGCGGCCGCCGCCGCCCGGCGCGGGAGCGGGAACGGGCGCCGCCGTTTGCCCGGCGCCGCCGTTTGCCCGGCGCCGCCGTTTGCCCGGCGCCGCCGTTTGCCCGGCGCCGCCGTTTGCCCGGCGCCGCCGTTTGCCCGGCGCCGCCGTTTGCCCGGCGCCGCCGTTTGCCCGGCGCCGCCGTTTGCCCGGCGCCGCCGTTTGCCCGGCGCCGCCGGGGCCGGTCCGGCCGCGCCGCGCATGCGCTGTGTCTGCGGGGCCGCGTGAGGCGGGGAGCCGGCGCGGAGGCGGCTCGGCGGGGCCCGGCCCCGGCCCTCAGCCCCCGCGGCCCCGACCCCGGCGCCGAGGAGCGCGTCGCCGCCCGCCGCCCTCGCGTCGCCGCCCTCCTCGATGCCGAGCCCCGGCGAGAAGCGGCGCTCGTCCCCGGTGCCCCGGCTGCGTGGGCCTGACCCCCAGCCGCCCCCGCCGCCCAGATCGGAGCCGGGTCCAGGCCCCTCCCTGCCCCGGACCGGCACCAAGTCCCTCACCTTCTCCCCACAGCCCGGTTCAGGTCACAGATGATCTCCCCTCCCCAGAACGGTGCCGGGCTTGATGCCCCCACCCCCAGGCCGGGGCCGGTTCCACATCCTGCGCCCCGAGCTGGCAGCCAGTCCTGACCCCAGCCCGGGCCAGCACAGGCTCAGAGGCCGACTCCAGGTGTCAGAATATCCCCTGTCCCACAACGGCACTGGGGCCAGGACCCCTACCAAAAACTGGCGGGGGGCAGCCACCCGATGTGGCCTTGCCAGCCTTCACGGGACCCGGGATCTCTCCCCAAACTGGCCTTGGCGCTCCCCTGAATCCCAAGCCAGAGACGCTCCCCGTTCTCTGCCAGATATTAGGAGCACGGGGACCTCCCGATGTCTGCTCATCCCAAAGGCAAGGACATCCCCGCCCTGTCCGAGGCACAGCACTGAGGCAGCAATACCCCCTTCCCCAAGAGATTCCCCTGCCATGGACCCGCTGCCCCCCTGGACAAAATCTGCATCAGACTAGTGGCATCCTGGAGCAGGCTGCTGTTCCCAGACCTGGGGCTCACCAGCCATGGCACACACCTTTCCCCGAAGCAGGACTGAAGTGGGGGCCTCTCCCAAGCCTTAGAGGCCCCTCCAGCCTGGGGGATATTGGGCCATGGGATCAGTGCCAATGCTGGAATGGCTCCAGACAGAAGCTGGCTGTCTTCATGGCCAAGCCGGGGTCCCCCCCAGCCACCTAAGGGCTGCCCCCTGACAGCCTCTGCCCCATGCCTGCCCCATCCCCACCTGGAAAGCAAACAGAGGCTGAGCCTCCCCAGCCTTGTGCTGAAGCAGTAACTAGCCTTGGGCTGCAGTCCCAGATGTAGAAAAAGAAGCCTGGACGCTGTTTTCCCTCTGGGCGGCTGTCCCCACCTTTCCTGCCTCCTTTCTGCATCTGCAGGGACCTGCTGGCCTGGGACTAAGCCTGCTGAGGGGAAGAGAGAGCAGAGTGTGCTGCGCTGAACCATGCAGTCTGGGTTGGGATGCCGGATTCAAGGGCGTCCCCGAGCATGATGTGGTGTAAAATGTTCAGTCTTATTCCCTCTTCTGCCCCAGGGAGGCCCTTGGAGAAGATGTGGAGCCAAAAGTGCCTGAGGAGGAGGAGGAGGAGGAAGAGCAGAGGAAGAGCCACAAGCACATTGAGGAGTGCAGGCAGGTGTGGCGGTAGGAGGGGAAGATCCTCTTGGGTCCCTGATATTTGGCTTTACCCTTCTTTTAGCTTTGTACAGTGCTTAGTGTCACACAGCAGCATTTATGTGAGAAGCAGCAGGGACAGGAACTCCTCAGGACTGGGTGGTGGGGGATTTGGGGGCTGGATCCTAGGGGTAGGATTTCCCGTGGATTGTAAGGGCGTAGGAGTGACGCCAAGCATCCAAACCAAAACCCCGCCGTGCCTAACCGCATCTGCACGCACGGGGGAAGTGAGAGAGGGGGGTGCTCTGAGCGTGTTCCTCTTGGCGCTGATGGCCTGCGGGGCTTTCCAGGAGAGGGAGGCCCGCGGGTGCTCATCGATCCTGCCGTAGCAGGAAGACAGAGCTTAGGGCTCCACACAGGCACCTCAGCATGGGGACAGGAGCCAGACCCTGGGCAGGCAGGGTTCCTGCAGCATCCCTCCCTCCAGAACGCAGGTCTTTGGGTGTGAAATGTGTGCCGCTTCCTTCACAGAGGCTGGCCAAGCTGCTCTTTGATGGCACGCAGATGGTGACAAATACCCGGGTGGCCGCTGACTTGAGGGAAACACAGAGGAGGGCAGAGGAGGCAGAGCTGAAGCTGCAGAGGTAAGAGACTGCACCGCGGGTCGGCGCTGCTGGGAAGGATGTTGGTGCAGCTTTCTGAGGACATCCTAATGCTGGTCATCCAGAAACACTTGGCAGTTAGGGCTGTGCTGTTCAGAAGGAAAATCTAGGCACCTCCAGGTCCCACCTGCTGTCACGTCCTGCTCCGAAGAGGGAGACAAGTGACGTAGATTCATAAATCCCCAACGGAGCAGAGATTGGTGAGACAAGTCTCAAAGTGCAGACATAAACATTTCTTCATTTCCCACAGTGTGTTGACTGGATACACAATAACTGACTAAGTGAAGAACAAATTATGGCAAGGGATATGATACGCCTTGCGTCCCTTAATGATAACAAGGGGGAAAAGAGAAGAAGAGAGAGAGAGATGGGAAGAGAGGGAGAGAGATCACCAGTCCAGGTTCCTGCGCTGGTTCTGCCAAGGAGGGTTCAGGGATGCATCCACCTGCTTCACTTCACTTCTTCACTCGCTCATCACCGTTATCCTTGCCCCCCCCCCCCCCATTTATACACGCTTTCCTCGGGTCCTTCCCCCAGATTGATCTACATATCACGTGTCATAGGTGTGGGGAGGGGCAAGGCGCTTCGTGGGGTGCTGTAATTAGCATGATCTCGTTAGTCTTTATTAGCATATTCAGGGATGTCAACTTTAATACACGTTTTGTGGATAATGAAGCAAAGATCGCTCACGGGACAGATGCCCCTTGAAACTGTCACCGAAATCCGGGATAAAAATAACTTCTCGACTCCAGTGTGATGCAGATAAGCAGACACTTCTTTACTGACGGCCGGACGTGTAGGGGAGCGCTCTCACCAACAACACGTGCCAGGCACCAGAATCACACACCTTATCTAGAACTTACTCATCCATATTCATTAAGTCTTCATACATAAGCATGCAACTTCCAGGAAATCATTCACATATTCTCCTCCTATTTCCGATTCTGCGCAGTAGAGGTTAGAAATGTCTAGAAATGGCTCTGGGTGTAATGGGAGCAGGTGGTCCGTGAGCCGGGGGTCGCCATCTCCCCCTGCCGGAATTACCTTTTGCTTAAGGACACGGTTTTCTTGGCAGGTACCTGCCAGCTGTTACGGTCACTGCCCTCAGTTCCCGTTCATCCTGGACCTTGACAGCTACTTGCATTCTTCTAGTCCTGTACATGTATTATAAATCAGGTTACAAATCACCTCGTGTTTCGTTACCTGGGTTCTAACCGTTCCTACTAAACAGTTGTGACCAGTCCCTTCAGCCTTGGTACGGGGCTGTACAGGGGATTTTAGAGGAGCAGTCAGTTGCTAGATTCAAACTACAATAAATGTAAAATGATTTTTACTAAAATATCCCTTAATTCTATGCTTATATTAAAATCAAACACAATTTAATTTCAGTTGATAATAAAATCAGTAACATTTCCCCCCTTTGAAGGTGTTGAAAATCATTTCAATACTTTCACACTTTTATTCATTTTCATCTTTGAGGCCAAAGTTTGTCTTGCCAGATGATGGTGGTGGCGCGCTGTAGCCTGGTGGCATAGTGGGTACTTCTCTCATCATTCTACGATATATTGCAGCCTATTAGTAAACTGTATGTTACCAACATAATCATCAACAGGACAGTTCATAGCAAAAACAGAATTTTGATTAAGGATTTCAGCCAAGAGCTCAAATTCTATCCTAATCCACTAAAAATGTTTCCTAGCCGATCTTCTGACATATCTTCTCGAATGGTTTCTGTTTCTTTTCCGATTTTGCCTCACAGATCTAAATCCTGTTCTCCATCCTGTGTAACATTCGGGATATGAATGCAGCAATGGTCCAATCTGTCTTTGCGATATCCACACACTCCATGCTCTTTCAACAGAAGCATGTCTAGTGCCATCCTGTTTTGAAGTGTCATTCTAGAAGTTACCTGTAATTGGATGTTTAATTCTTGAAATCCTTTTCTTGTAACATCGGCCAATTTTTCTCCTTGTCCTGTTAAGTGATAAAGCCATTCTCTATTCCTGTAGGACGCTATTGGGTTCAAACAGACTCTAAAGCCCAGCCAATTTTTTACTCCTGTTGTTGGTTCATTCCAAGCGTCATCATCCGTTTCAGACCTTTTGATTCGTTGTAATTTTAAATTTTCCAGGGATCCCTTGAGTGGTGATTTCTTCCCAATCGGACACAATGTTGGCAGGCCTAAAGTAATTTGTTTCACCTTACCATCTACCGGTAAGTGGGTTGTCCGGGTGCCATCACTTAATGCCCAAACTAAATGCCCTGGGCTCTGAATGGCAGATTTCTTACAACTAGAGGAGTATCCTCTTCTGGGTGTAAAGAGACTAGTCATGGTGAGGTTATTATGAACACCTCGACAATAACAGCCAAACTTTAAAGCAGCTGCCAAATGAGGAATTCTTTGAATTATTAAGTCTGCATTGCTGCAATCATACACCCTTTCACATTTCTACCATGGTACTACATGTCCCTTTCCTTGTCGGGTAGTGCCTTTGTCTACTGTCGGGGGAAGGATTGCAAACACGCCTTTAATCCAGGTACTGTCCCAAGTTTTTAATTTTAATCTACCCGTTTGAACTCTTTTCCTGGTTACTGGATTGTTTTTCAAACATACGTCACATTTTGCAGTTATTAATTTAGCCATGTCTGTCATCTTGACAGATAAAACTTGTTTTTGTAAAGAAGTTACTAAAGCTTCTGCTCCCTAATGACATTCTTGAGGTTTGGTTTGCATTCTTTCTTTTATTAACAAAGGTGGAACTACTGCTCGTCTGTGAGGGGTTACTGTTTTGGAGGGAATTAATGCCATTTGAAATATTCGTTCTCTTGCTGTCCGGTCGGCCAAATTACTTCTAGCAATTTCTTTTGTGTTCCTAATTAGGTGTGCTTTACAGTGCATGATTGCTACCTGATTTGGTTTTTGAACTGCTTGTAATAATTGTCAAATGTAATTTTGATGCATAATATTTGATCCCTGAGAGGACAGTAATTTTTTTTTTTTTTTCCACAAAGCTCCATGGACATGTACCACCCCAAGAGCATACTTTGAGTCTGTCCAGGTATTTACTTTCTTCGTTTCCCTTAGTTCTAAGGTTCGAATCAAAGCAATGAGTTCTGATCTCTAAGCTGATGTGGCACTCGTCAGTGCCTTTGCCTCTCTAACTGTGGTGTCTGTTGTTACCGCATGCCCAGCGTATCGAACTCCTTGCTCCATAAAGCTGCTGCCATCTGTGTACAATTCCCAGTCTGGTTGCTCCAAGGGTACATCCTTCAGATCTTCTCGACTGGAATAAACATACTCGATAGCAGCCAAGCAGTCCTGCTCCAGTGGCTCTTCTTCCTGTGTGGAACTTAAAAACACTGCAGGATTTACCAGGTTAGTTGTTTTTAGACTCACACCATCTTGTTCAGCCAGTACTACCTGGTACTTCATCATTCAGCTCAGAGACAGCCAATGTCCCCCCTTCTGTTCTAAACCAGTTATCACCGTCTGTGGGACACAGACTGTTATTGTGCTTCCCAAAGTTAATTTCTGAGCTGCCTGTGTGAGCATCACTGTTGCAGCCACAGCTCGAAGGCAGTTTGGGCACCCTTTGCTCCCCGTGTCCAGTTGTTTAGAGAAGTATCCGACAGGTCGTTTCCAGCTTCCCGTCTTCTGAGTCAGCACACCCAGTGCCAGGCGTTGTCTTTCGTGAGCCAACAGCTCACAGCCTTTGGTGATGTCCAGAAGTCCTAAGGCAGGCGCAGGCATTAAAGCGGTTCAGTTCTGTGACAGCCCGTTGTTGCTGTGGGCCCCATGTCGAAGGAGAGTTCTTCGGGCCTCATGTAGCAGTTTAGCTGTCAGACCATAACTCATGATCCAGAGGCGGCACCACCCTGTCATTCCTAAGAATGCTCTGAGTTCATGAATATTTTCGGGCTCACATGGCTTCTCAGTGTTCTGTTCCTAATTGCCGCTGCCCTTCTGAAATCTCAAAGTCCAAATATATCACAGTCTGACAAGCTATTTGGGCGCTTTTTTTTTTTTTTTTCCCCCCCTGGCTACCTTGTACCCATTCGGTGCCAGAAAATTAAAAAGATCTATTGTTACCTGTATGTAGGTAAATCTTTTTTTTTTCTGTAGCAATCAGTGTGTCATCCACATATTGTAAAAGCAAATGTCCAGGTGTTGGTTTGTCCTGTTTCCGTGTTTCAAGCTCTTTTGCCAGCTGATTTCCAAAAATTATCGGGCTATTTCTAAATCCTTGGGGTAGTCTTGTCCATGTCAGCTGCATCTTTGTCCTGTTTGTGGATTTTCCCACTCGAAAGCAAACAATTTTCTGTTTTCCTTCTCCAAGGCATACAAAAGAAAGCATCTTTTAAATCCAGCACTGTAAACCACTGATAAGTCTCCTTTAAAGCTGTTAACAGCGTGCAAGGATTTGCTGCTACAGGATATATACCCTTAACTATGTGATTCACTGCTCTGAAGTCTTGCACTAACCTATATTCACCCGACGGTTTTCTGACTGGTAGAATGAGAGTTTTATCCTCAGATTCACACTCCTCCAAGAGTTTATATTTCAAAAATTATCAATCAGTTTCTTTCTTATATCTGGTACCGATTGTTCTATAAAAATCCAAGCCAATTATATCTGAGCTGCCTCAGTTTCTACTTTCAAATCAGTATTTATTCTTTCTGGCAGCTTCTTTTAGTCTTCCCAGAAACGCTGAGGGAGATTCATTCTTATCTTGTCTCACCTCATACAATTTAGACCAGTTCAGAAACCTAGGCATGGCGTGTTTAACTCCATGTAAAACCCATTTCTGATACCGACTCAGTCTTTCTCTGTGCTCCACATTATTTGGATCCCCACTGCGGATCCCCAGACAGAAAGTTCTGCTCTAATATTCCACCTGCTGTCCCACTCAATACAGTCACTTCTGCCTGTGCTTTGCCAGCCTCCAATACCATCTGTTTTTTTCTGTATCATCTAACACATTAGCTAAAATCACCTGTAAATCACTCCAGTCCGGGTTCTGTGTTCTGATGATAGTATCTGCCACTCTGCCTGTTCTCTCCGGATCCTCTCTGTACACTCCTGCTGCCTGCTTCCAAGCCATCGAATCCGTCACTGAAAAGGCACTTTCACATACACCGGCCCATCGTTGCCAGCTCCCTGCCGCAGGGGAGCTATTGTTTGTACCTGCTGCCGAGTTCTTTCGAGATGCAGGGGTATGAATTACAACCTCAGACGGCCCTTCATCCACATCCTCTAGTCCGCTACTCTCAGGTTCCTCTACCTGTTCTCTATATTCTCGCCCCCGATGCCGTTCTCCCTGTGGAGGGGATATATCTAATTCTGGCCCTCCATCCTTTTCAGTAGAAGCAATTCTTTCCTTCAAACAATCTTTTCAAGTTCACATGTTGAACAACACTTTTTCACCTTTTTATCGTCAAAAGTTATAGCCATTACTAAATTATCCCTACTAATCAGCTTACATTCTTTCTGCCAATCCTTCCTTTGTCTTAAATAGGAAAAAAAAAAAATCAACATACGGCACTTCATTTCCCTTCTCTTCTACAAAACAGCATTAACTGCAGAATGGTATTATAATGCAGTGTCCCATTCACGAGCCATTTTCCCTGATCACCCAGAGTATACAGAGGCCACCAGCGATTACAATATTCAATCATCTGACTTTTCCTCAAATCATCATGTACCTCTCCCCAGTGTGCTAACAAACATCCTAACGGAGAAGTTTTCAGAACTTTGTCATTTGCAGCCAGATTACACATCCTTTTGCTTTTAAACAAACGAGTCAGCGTAGATGCCATGGTTCAGTTACTTTGTTAACACAATATACAATCGATCACTCGCTCAAGCCTATCGCTTCGTCCTTCTCCGGCTGCACCCCGCGCGGGATAACAGAACCGCGGATCCGAACCCCACACCCGCTTCGTGCTCAGTTGCACGTCTCACGCTCACAAACACGCTCACACCTTTCTACAGTTACTACGACAAACAAAGGTATATAACACAATACAACACAATTCTTAATTACCGTACAATATTCAATTGACGAAACAACCAGTACCACAACTGAGTGCATAAAAACTTTTAACTTCCAATTAAATGCACTCCTTCTGAGAACTCTACAGCGTATAGGGTCTCTTGTTTCCAAATCCAGCTGTCCAACCCTGCAATAGCTTTCGCTTGTGTCTTACGGGCAGAGGCCTCGGCTTCCAATACACGAGGATCCTCTAGCCCAACCCTGCGCAGCTTTCGCCGCGTCTGACAGGCAGGCTTGTACAGTGGGACTCTAACCCGCTCCTACTGGTGGGACTCTAACCCACTTATCCCAGTACAAAAGAGAAGTGTCTTACCAAAATCCAGGGGACGTCGCGGAGAGCCGCATGGATCGGGGATCGATGGGTGTCCCCGAGAAATCCTCGGTGCCGGCTGGAACCGATCAGGTCCCCGACTCCTCCGGTCTCTCAGCGAGGTCCCATCTGGGGTGCCAGAAACTGTCCCCGAAATCCGGGATGAAGATAACTTACCGACTCCAATGTGATGCAGATAAGCAGACACTTGTTTATTGACGGCCGGGTGCGCGGGTGCGTGCTCTCACCAACAACGCACACCAGTCACAAGAATTATACAGTTTCTATATTATTCATTCATCCATATTCATTAAGTATTCATACCTAAACACAAGAATTCCTGGAAATCATTATCATACTTCCCTCCTACTTCCGATTCTGCGCACTGAAGCTTAGAAATGTCTAGAAATGAGTCTGGGGTGTGATTTGGGTCGGTGGCCCATGAGTCGGTGGTCGCGATCTCCCCCTGCCGGAATTACCCATTACCCAGTTTCACTGTTCCTTGGCAGAGATCTGTAAACTGTGACAGTTCATTCTCCCCAGTTCTCATTACTCTCAGGTTGTGGCACTTCTGAGGCATTATCCAATGTATTCTAGGTAATAAATTACTTCTGTGTCTAGACATCTCCAACAACTTCAAACAGAATTATTTTCAATTCTAAATCTAATTCCCTAAGCAGTATCTAGGTGTACCTAGTAAATGATTACTGACCAATTCTTCGGCCTTGGTACAGGGCTATACAGAGGAATTCACAGTAGCATTGGTTTCTGGTTAGATGTGCAAAATGCAAGATGTAAACATGTAACCCTACTAAAATATTTCTGTATTCATACTGGAATCAAACATTATTAATTGTAATAATTCTGATTGGTGTCAAATCAGTGACAGGGGGCCAAGGAGGGCAACGGCATCCTGGCTTGTGTCAGCACTGGCGTGGCCAGCAGGGCCAGGGAAGGGATCTGAGCCCTGGGCTCGGCACTGGGGAGGCCGCCCCTCGATTCCTGGGTTCAGTTTTGGGCCCCTCACCCCAAAAAGGCCATTGAATGACTCGAGCGTGGCCAGAGAAGGGCAACGGAGCTGGGGCAGGGTCTGGAGCACAGGTCTGCTGGGGAGCGGCTGGGGGAACTGGGGGGGTTCAGTCTGGAGCAGAGGAGGCTGAGGGGAGACCTCCTGGCCCTCTGCAACTCCCTGCCAGGAGGGGGCAGAGAGGGGGGATGAGTCTCTGGAGCCAAGGCCCCAGCGCCAGGCCCCGAGGGAATGGCCTCAAGCTGCCCAGGGCAGGGTCAGGCTGGCTCTGAGGAAGGATTTCTGTGCAGAAGGGGCTGTTGGGCGTTGGAATGGGCTGCCCAGGGCAGGGGGGAGTCCCCGGGATCCCTGGAGGGGTTGAAGAGTCGGGCTGAGCCAGCGCTGAGGGATCTGGGGGAGTTGGGAACGGTCGAGCACCCTGGCCGAGATGCTGTGCGTAGTGATGTTCACTGAGGTGTACTTCGTGCTCGGCGCCATGTTTGCCCAGTGGCTCTGCGTATGTGACGGCTGCACCGCGCTGTGGTGGGGAGTGGGATGGGGTGGGTGGGGTGAGGGGCTGTGGGGGTGATGTGGCCTGGGAGCTGCTCCCGTCTCACCCAGCTCTTGGTGTCCTGCAGAGTTCAAGGCAGAAGGCAAAGCATGGGACAGCTGACGCCAAGATGGAGAAGAGCAAACAACCGACCCTGCAGAAATGGTGAGTGCTGGGGGAGGCCCCAGATCCTGCCCCAGACCCTCAGCCCGTGCCCTGCCCGCGCTGGGCAGCCCTGCCCGTCCCGCCGGAGGGGCCGCGGTGCAGCAGGTTCACCTCCCTCTCTCCTCCCCTGCAGTGCCAGCGCGACGTTGCCGAGCACAGAGCGCCTGTGCCCGCTACTGTGGTCACCATCGCTGAGCTCCCTCCCGATGAGCAGCTCCAGTTCTGCGGACACCGTCTGCTCCTTCCCGGAGCCCTGCCCCGGTGCCACGGCAGATCTGGCGGCACAAGAGCGCTCAGGACCCGCCCAGACCCCCAAGGATGATCAGGCGCTGGTGGAGAATCTGGGACCAGCCCTGGGCCAGGACCCCCCACTGGAGAGGTCAGCTGGGACCAGTCAAGAGCAGGTCTCTGGGGATGAGGGCGAAGTGGTACAGAGACCCAGGGACGTGGAGCCAGACCCTGACACCCCCGTGACCATGGGCAGCACCATCTGGGCGGCGCCGGGCGGGAGCAGCCCAGCGGAGCCCAGTCCCCAGCAGCGGGTGCCCACGGGCAGGATGCGTGCCTGGGTGGCCCCGGGGCTGTGCAAGGGGGGCCGTGCCCTGCGGGAGTCCCGTGCCCAGCTCTGCAGGCGTGTCAGCGCCTGGTGGAAACGGGACCGGCAGTGCTGCTGCAGGTGCTCCCGCAAGCCCCTGAGGCAAAATTATCCCTGACTGCAGCGGGCAGCCTGGAGAGAGCAGTTGGGGGTGTAGGGCTGGGGAAGTCCCTGCAATGACCCCACCTAAAAAATAAAATATCTTAAAATATCTTTCCTCCATCCCTGGTGCCGTGGTTCTTCCACACAGCCCTTGATGCGCGCCCTCCCCCGTCCCTTTGCCAAACCTCCCCTTTGGGTCCCTTGCTGACCCCCCTGCCTCTGCCGGGTCTCCCCCAGGTCCTGGCTCCGAGCTCCCCCGGGCTTGGTCACCTCTGTCCGGCCCCGCGTCCGTAGGCACCGCGACGGGGACGTTTGCTTGGCCCAGAGCTGCTCCTGCCAGAGCAGGCAGGGACTGTGCCTGCCTGCACCCTGCTCCTGCCTCCTGCCCCCTCCAGAGCCCGGGGGCTGCGGGGCACCCACTGCAGGAACAGGGGGACTGCACACGTCGGGTCTTTGCCTCTTTTCACCTGGAACAAGCTTCTCACTCTCAAGCAGATATGCTTCATTAGCAGCGCTGGGGTCGCCCTGGGGATTCTCCACCCGAGGATTAGTCAGGGACGTCGGTTTACTCACACACAGATCAGATATTCATTACATTTCCTACAGGAAAGTTTGCCACAGGGACAGAGAGGCCCTCGAGGAGGAGCTCACTTCACTGTCCCTGAGAGAAGCCGGGAGCTGTCACTGTCACCATCAGGTGTCTCCCAGCTGAGCCTGTGTGAGGAGGAGGAGGGAGAAGCCTGAGCCCAGCACTCCCGAGCGGCCTGAGACTCTCCTTCCTGCCCCGAAGGAGGCGTCAGGCTGTGTCAGTGCCACGGGGGCCCTGGGTCACCCCGGCGGGGTGTCTGTGCGGCTGCAGGGACACCTGCGGGGCAGGCTGGGCAGGAGCTCGGCCCAGCTCACCACACAGGCTCTGCAGGAGGGAAATTCCGCAGCTTTTGGCCCATTTCAGCCAGGGCAGCGGCAGAGCTCGGCGGCGGCGGCTGTGAGGGGAAGGCGCGAGCGCGGGGCTCGGGCCGAGCTGCGGGGGAGCGACGGCCGCGGGGCCCCGTGTCCTCTGCGCCGCCGGGCCGGGCCGCGCCGCCTCCTTTGCCCCCCGCTGCCGGTGCCACTCGTGGCTCCGGGACCAGAGCCAAGGGCTGGAGGCCGGCGCCGGTCCCGAGACTGCGCGTCCCTCGGCGGGGCGGTCAGAGCCGCCCCCGTGGCCACTGCCCTTCTAGAAGGGGCTGAAGGGCCCCTGACACGGACTGGAGAGAGAAAAGGAGCAGCAGAGGAGAGCGCCGGCCCACCCCGGCCCAGCCCCTCATCGCCGCTGATGCCGATGGCCTTCCCCCAGGGCACGCGGTTTCACTTTGGTTGCTCACTCTTATTAGGGCCGAGGGAAGCTGGGGCTGGCTTGGGGAGGGCCAGGGCATCCCTGGGGGGGTGGCAGCTTCCCAGCACCAGGCCCCTCCCACAGAGCCCACCGGTGGCCCCAGCACCCCTCTCTGTCCTCAGCCCCTGGCCTGGCCCTTCTCTCCCGGGGCTGGAAGGTGCCCGGCCCCTCGCTGTGCCCCTCGTGCTGCTGGGCTGGCCTTGCCCCGTGTCCCCACGACCCCCCCATCACCCGGAGCACCCCAGAGCCGGCAGGGCCGGCAGGATCACCCAGGCGGTCGGGAGAAGACAGGGAGAGGGTGCTGGGTCCGGGCTGCCCCACAGCAGCCCCACGCTCCAGCCGGGATCTCCCCCCACAGCCGGAGGAAGCGCCACGAAGGAGAAGGGTGGGAAAGCGGCGTCGGCGGGGACGCGGCTTCTGCGAGGGAGCTCCCCCACGGGACGGGAGACGTGGGTCGAGATGGGAACGTCGGTGCTGCCACCAGCTCGGAGCTCCTCAGGAGCCAGCCCTCCTCCTCCCACAGCAGCGACCTGGAGGAGCTGGCCACGTCCCTCATGGAGTCCCTGGGCGGGACCCGAGTCTGCCGCGACCTCCTGGGAAAACTGAAGGAGGCTCGGGATCGCGGCGCTCCAAGCGCTTCCCAAGACATCCGCAAGGAATACGCCACCTGCCTGGAGTGCCGGCGGTGCCTCACCGGCAGCTGCCCGCACCGCAGCGAGCCCCTGCCAGAGCGGGACCTGCCCACGCTGGCCGCCATCCTCCACAGCGTGGACCTGCTGGTGCACCGGGAGGAGCTCCAGCTGGAGCTGGGCATGGGCTTTGAGCTGGTCCTGGCTGGGGAAACCGTCTACGTCTGGCAGAGAACCCATCGGGTCCCCGAAATCCCCCCGGAGCGATGCTGGGAGGGTGCCGTGTGCCACACCGGGCACGGGAGAGGTGGGGGGAGGTGGCCATCCTGCGGGGCGGGCAGAGGGCCAGGGCTGATGTCAGCCAGGGAAGCCCAGGAGAGCCCCGATGCCGCTGCTCGCACCGCCAAAGCCCCTTCGCTCAGAGACCCCTTTGGATCCCAGGGCCCCCCTCCCTACTCTGGGGGCCCCTGCTGGAGGACAAACGGAGCCCTGGGGTCCCTGCTCACCTCCCCTCTCTTGTAGGGTGGCAAGAGGAAGGTGAACCACAGCCGGGGGAACGGGGTGTGCCCAGGGAACGGGCCCCGGGGTGAGGCAGCGTGAGAAGAGGCTGTGCTGGAGAAATGAAGGGAAGGAGGAAAGTGCTCACCTGGAGAAGCAGCCAGTCATGGGCTCCCCTCTCCCCACTAACACGAGACTGCGGTGGAGAACTCAGAAGTGAAAGACAATTTTTATTGACTGATTCAACCAGTAGTATCCTAAAACATCTCCGAGCTGTCAGTTCTCCAGTGAGGGTCTTGCACACCTGAAGCTGGGGAAGGTGGCTTTTCAGCAGCTGAATGTTGCAGAGAGCTGAGAAAAGAGCCCTTCCCTGCTCCACCCGGCAGGACAGACCCCGGCCGCGATACACAGAAATCCAAACAACATGAAAGGGAGAATGAAGTAGGCCCCAGGGAGCTCTCGCTGTGCCAGAGTCCCCGGCTCCCTGTGAGTCCCCCCCAGGGCTGTCCAGCCACCACCACCTCTGGGTCGGTGACCCCGGGCAGAGGTTGGAGCTGCTGGACACTTCCCTGCCTCTGCCGGAGCCCTGGGGAGGGACAGGCAGGCTCTGCCCCGGGTACAGCCCCAGGGCTCCCTGCAGGGCCTCTGCGGCTTCGGGGCAGCGCTGCCGGGAGTTCCCCGGGCTGGGGGGTCAGTGACCTCCAGAGCCAGGAGCAGAGCAGCGCCCGTGCTGGCGGGGGGGGACAGGCATGGGGGCTGCTCTGTGCCCCGGCCCCCCACCGCTGGGGCTGGTGTGGCCCCAGTTCCTCCATCCCAGGTCCCTGCTTCAGCCTTGGTGCCAACTGTCCCTCCAAGGAGCCTCTGGGGAGCGCTCCCGTGGTGCAGCCCCTTCCCCTTCCCCTGCAGCTCCAAGACCCCAGCAGGGCACCAGTCATGGCCCCCAGAGGAAAAAGGCTCCGAGCCCCCCAGCCTGGCTGCCCCGCAGTAGCCACCAGGCACCTCTGCCAGCCCCGGCGAGGGACGCACAGCCTCGGGATTGACTCCATCCTCCAGCCCCATTTCTCTAGGACTAAAGCCACAAATGGGACCCACAGAGGAGGAATGTAAAAGAGGAGCCCCAGCAGCAGCAGGAGGGAGATCTCCCCCAGAGCTGCTGAGAGGCTGCGGGGAGGAGAAGGCCTTGGGACGGGGGAAGGTTGTGCCACGGGGCTGGGGACATGGGGCAGGCTCCCAAGCTTCATGCTCCCAGCAGCTTCTTGACCATGTAGCCTGGCATGCTGTAGAGGAAGAGCGCGACCATGACGATGAGCAACAGGGCCAGCACCATTTTGATGATGAGCCACTTGTAGCGCGTGCAGATGAGGTATTTGATGGACTTGAGTGGGTTCAGGAACCAGATGAAGGACGTGTCCGGGCGGCTGCAGGGGAAGCAAACACCCATCGTTAATGCTGTAGCCACAGAGGAGGGCGGGATGGTGGGCAGTGGACATGGTGGGCAAAGGGACGTGCAGGATCCCTTCCCGGGGTAAGTCTGCAGAGTGGAGGAGCGCAACCAGGAGAATCAGGAGGGTGGGCCAGGGAAGATGGCATGCTGTGCCAGATGGAGCAATGCGGGTTTGTGAGGGTTCCACTTGAAGCTGGAAGCTGGTGGTGAGGACTGGAGGGGAGCAGGAGGTGGTGGGAGGCCCAGGCAAGGGGATGGAGCCAAGAAGCGAGGCAGAGGAGGAACAGAGTAAGGAAAAAAAAGAGTTGGCTCTGCTCGTGACCCTCGTTCCCCCAGCATGACCCCTCCGCACCTCTCCATGCCTGCCTCCCCCCCACCCCTGGGGAGCACCCCCAGCATCTCCCAGAGCTCAGGTGCCTGCTGGGGACTGGGGTTTCCCACTTACTTGGGTTTCTCCAGTGGGTCGGGCTCGTTGCGAGCCAGCCCGGCGGGGGATTTCTCTGCCTCCTCTGCTGTCAGAAGGTGCAGTTCAGCCTCAACTTTCCCCTGCAGGAAGCAGAGTTGTGCTGGGAACTAGGCAATGCTCCCCACCTCAGCCCCCCCAGCCACGGTGACAGAGGGGACCTGAGAGAAGAGAGGCAAGTGCCGGGGAGCAGAGGGTGTCTGCACAGAGTGCAGTCCCCAGGATGCAAAATCCCTCCCTTTTCCCCATCCTTACGGTGACCTCCAGCTCATCGTTCTCATCTCTGGCCACGAACGGCCACCAGCCCTTCACCCGCTTCTGCTTGAAGATGGAGACCATGGGCAGCTCTGCCTCGTTCGTCACCATCTCCAGGCTGCACTGTTTCGACGTCTTGGCTCCTCGGGGGAAGCGGTTCAGGTCCAGCTCGATGGCCCCTGGCAGGAGAAAGGGGAGCACAGATGTTGGCATCCCCAAAATGCTGAGTCCTTGGCTGCAGGTGGGCTGGGTCAGTATCTCCTGCCCTGAAGAGCAACTTTGAACTAGGTCTGGGAACAGCGAAGCTGAGATCTTTGCTGCAGGAGGAGCCTTTGTGCAGCAGAGACAAGGGCTCTCATCCTACCTGTTCTTACCAGTAGCATCTAAAGGGGGGTTGCAGGATGTTGTGGGCTTGAGGAGCAGAGCTGCCCTTCCAGGTCCTGTTCCTATACAGGCTTTATCTCATCCCACACTGCTCCCTACTTGGCCAGCCATGGCTGTCCCGTCACCCCAACTCAACGGGCCCTCCACTCACCGAGGAAATCATCGGCCGAGTGTGGCAGTTAGGGTCTGGCGCTCGGAAGATATCGCGTTGTACGGGAAGATAAAACGTAGGCAGACGGATGTGACGCCATGGACCCAGGGTATAAAAAGCGGTGTTACGCAATAATAAACGCCATTTGCCATCCATCACATTGATGTCTGTGTGCAGATGGACCGAGCGGCCTGGGGTTGGCCGCCGTGTTGTTTTTCCCTGAGCCAGGTCGTTAAGCATCATTAGGCAACAAATGGTGCCGAAACCCGGGAAGCGGGAAGCGGCTAGCTAGGGAAGACGTCTGGAATTCCACTGCTGTAGGGAGGACGCTCCCAGGACCAACAAGGAGTAGAGAATATAAATTCTCAGGACCAACAAGGAGGGGGAACATCCTGTGAAGGTCGCCTTGTGAAGGTCGGATTGCAGTTCCCAAGGACCCGCGAGGAAGACGGAAGCTCTCGTGAAGGTCGTATCACAGTTACATAAGCAGTGGGGAATTGAGTGCAAGTCGATTTTACTCGCGCTGGCGCGAGGCTTTTACAGCCCTTGGGTTGTGGGAAAGACTTTAAGTTGTGGGGGAGGGTTAAACTAGCCCTTAAGAAAGCTATGCAGAAGCAGAAAACTGGGAAGGCGGCAAAAAACTGTTTATTGGCCACCCCTAGATTAGGGGTTGGTGCTCAGACTACTAACCTCCCAAGCGATACTGATTATATTGAGCCAAAGGATTCGCAGGAGGGTGGTACACTCCCTCAATCCTCGGACCCCGATCCGCTTACGGAAGGGGAAGGGCGAAAACAAGTAAAATCTCTCCAGGGCGGTTTGATAGAGGAGGCAAGAAAATCCTTCTGGGGCTGTTTGGTAGAGGAGGCAAGGAACGCCGCAGAGATATCAGAATCAATACAAACCTGGGACCGACCACCGCCCTATGTGCCCCAGAATGGCGCCGAAAAAAGAGGGGGAGGGCAAGATAAAAATGGTCCCGAAGAAAAGAATGAGGAAGTGCCAGCAACCACGAGCAAGGCTAGAGGGGAGGGGTGTACGGGTGAGGACTATAGAGCCAGTTATGAGGCTAGAGGGGAGGAGTGTACGGGTGAGGAGCACAGAGCCGGAGAGAATAAAAGGAAAGGTGGGGGAAGTGTTCGGGGAGGGGTGGAGAGCGCAGGCGAGGGGCGGAGAGCATGTACGGGTGAGGAGTACAGAGCCGGAGAGAATAAAAAGGAAGCTGGGGGAAGTGTTTGGGGAGGAGTGGAGAGCCCGGGCGAGGGGCGGAGAGCCAATCTAAGCGGCCACCCGGAGAGACACCTTGATAAAGCAGGGCCCTCCCCTAGCAGGAGGTGGGGCGAGCCTAGAGGAAGGGAGCGGCCCGCCCGTAAGGGGAGTGGAAGGGGAAGGAGTCTGACAAAAAGTTATTGGAGCCCAGAAATGACCTGGCAGTCGAGTTCTGACTTCGGGTCAGACAGTAGCGAGGACGAATGGTTTACAGTCGACTTAAACTTAAAGGAAAAAGGAACGGGAGCAGACAGAACTAAAGGCCAACACCCCCCACCCATCCACTCTAAAGAGAATCCACGAGAAAAGCAAACCCCCCTCACGGACTGGAGAGAAACAAAAATGACATGCGCCGACTTATTCCCACCGGCAGCACTAGCATTCCCGGTCCGGGTGACAGACGGGGGACAGAGGGTTTACTCGCCCATAAACCCTAAAGACATACAGGCGATTGGTAAAGCAACTGCCGATAAAGGTCTCAATTCCGCCTTAGTCTCCACCCTTATTGATGGTGTTTTTGGGGGAGACGACATGCTCCCATCTGACATAATACAAACTTGTAGATTAATCTTTGATGGAACAGGGATGATTGTTTTTAAACAAGAATGGGAGGATATTTGTGGAAGATTATTGGTTCAAGTAGTGGGGGCAGACCATCCCTTGCATGGATCTAGCTTGCAACATCTGATGGGTACAGATCCAGCGATAATTACCCCTCAAGCGCAAGCTCAAGGCCTACGAGCCCAGAAAATTATGGCAACTACTCGTGCGGCCAGAGACGCCATTTGCATAGCTTGTAGGGTCGTTGCAAAGCCGTCCTCTTGGTCTACTATGAAACAAAATGAAAGTGAGAGCTTTACACAGTTCATAGACCGCCTCCAGGCAGCGATCGACTCTTCAACATTACCTGCAGAGGCAAAAGGCCCAGCTGTAACAGAATGCATACGTCAACAATGCAATTCAGCGACCAAAGAAATTTTCCAACCCTGGATGGAGCAAAGCACTCCTGAACCCACTCCCCCCTCGAGAAGAGACCCATTTTATGGCTCAACTTATTATAGCTCAACCTGCGATACAGCCCCAACTGCAACCATCATTCAATACATGGACAATATCTTGATCGCCGCGCCGTCAGAAAATCAGGTGGACCACTTGGTGTCAACAATTTCCGAAACCCTGAAAGCAAACGGGTTCGAAATTGTGAGTGCAAAAATTAAGAAAGGACCATGTGTAAGCTTTTTAGGAGTAGGAATTGCAGGTTCTTATATAACCCCTCCTCAGGTAAAAATCCGTCGACACATTGAAACACTTTATGATATGCAACAGCTAGTAGGGTCTTTACAATGGCTCCGCAATATCGTCCTAATTCCCCCTGAAATCCTGCCCCCCCTGTATGATCTTCTAAAAGGAAAAAAACCATGGGAGAAAAAAGCTCTGACGACGGAAGCAATGAGCTCTCTCGATTTCATCGAACAACAGGTATCGTCAAGCACGCTCGCCAGATGGGACCCCAATGAACCACTTGATCTGTACGTACATTTCATGTCAGGAGGAGGAGTAGGAGCACTAGCTCAGGGCTCCCCTGAAGAAGCCCAACCAATACAATGGATAGCCCTGGGAAAACCATCACGTGCTTTCTCTCCAGGGGTCGAGTGCATTGGCAATCTCATCATGAAAGGCAGAAAACTCGCCCTAAGACACTTGGGCATTGAGCCTGCCAGGATATATCTCCCGTAAGCAGCTCTCAACGCAGTCAGTGATGACATCAGAGTATTTAGCTATAGCCCTGACTGGATTTGGTGGAGAAATCCGGTACGCCACAAAACCTCCCTGGACTCAAATGTTGGCGGTTGTACACGTTGACCCCCCATCTAAGGTCATGGACCGACCTCAGGAAGGACCAACAGTCTTTACAGATGCATCTTCAACGACATCGACTGCCGTAGCAGTGTGGCAATCAGGAGACGAATGGCACCGTATCAAAACAGCCGATTATGAGCTTTCAGTTCAACAGCTGGAAGCAGCAGCTATAGTACTAGCATGCGGGCTGTTCCCGATGGAACATCTCAATATAGTGACTGACTCCATGTTTGCAGCTAAACTTTGCCTAGCCATGTCAGGCCCTGGCGTGACAACATCCACAGCAGCGCTAATGCTCAAAGAGGCACTCTCCGCCAGGAAAGGCACCTTTTCAGTTCTCCATGTCAACAGTCAAAGTCCTGTTAAAAGGTACTTCCAAATTGGTGATGATAAAGCTGACACTGCTGCAAAAGAATTACGGACGCTAAGGGAGGCCCGTCAACTACATGAATCTCTGAAATCGAAATTAGAAATATTAGCAAAGGCAGAAGGCTTTACCAATGCCATTCCATCAGAAGACCAAGTACGCCTTTTGGCAAACGCCCTGCTAATGTTCAACCAATTCCCCAGAGAAGAGGCGCATAGCCCCGCCCAAAAATACTGGACCACTCGAGCATTAGAAGAAGGTCCACCGGCCACAATCAGAAATGAACTGGGAAAATGGGAACAGGGGTGGAGGCTAGTTTTAACAGGACGGGAGTATTCTGCAGTTAAAAAGGTGAAATTAAATGGTGCCCTCTTAAACCCGACCTCTAGGATGAAACTAATGAGAACTATAAGTTTTTATTCACAGGACCTAACCATCAGGCACCCCCGTAACCCGTATGCTCCTGTGGCAAGAGAGGAGAGTGAGTTGGAGAATACCCTGACTACAACGGATAGCTCTGCTTCACCAGAACCCGAGCATCAGCTGAGATGCCCCCGCAAAGGGCTGCTGTGGTGTTTTTGTGTAATTTTGCTGCTGCGATGTTTCTGTTTGATTTTGCTTTTAGGGTTCATAGTATCTTGTGGCTCGTATGAACACCAGCCATGGGAATGGGTATTAACGAGATGGGATCAAGAGATGCTGCAAACAATCATCACTTCGGGGCCTCCTAGCTTTCAGGTAAAACTCTGTAACTTAGCCCCAGTAGAGTCCTGTTTACACACGTCGAGCTATTACATGTGTCCCGGCTCTAACCCCGGCAGGCCTTACTGTAACGCCCCCAATCAGTATTACTGTTCCCACTGGGGATGTGAGACAATTGCCTCAGATTGGGCACCAGGGGCAGGACCAGACAAATATTTGAAAGAACAACCAGGACCTTACGGGTGTGTCATTCCTCCAAAAGACCCCTTAAGACCAGGGCTAGCAGCAACCCATGGGAAAATCAAGAATTGTTGTCTGTACCTTAGGCTCAGTGTCACCAATGAGGATGATCCGAGATGGATGATTGGGAAAACTCGGGGCGTCAGACACTATGAATCTAGTACAGACAGGGGGAGCTTGTTTTCTATTAGAAAACGGGAAATACAAAGCAGCACAGCAATCGCCCCCAATGTCATAGCCAAAAGTGACAATGACGTCGAGCAAGGAAGAGAAAGCTTGCCATTATCCACCCCTATCTTGACTACCCCCCTAGTAGCTAAGCAGATAACCCCTCCAAGCAAACCCAAGGTGGGCCCTTACCGCTTACCTGATAAGCCGTTCCTTAATGTACTGAATGCTACCTTTTGGTCATTGAACCAATCAGATCCAGACCTCACGAGCTCCTGCTGGCTGTGCTGCAATATGAACCCGCCCTTTTATGAGGGCGTCGCCCTCAATGCCTCCTTTTACAATTCGCCAGACAATAATCCAACTCAATGCAGGTGGGACACACCACGGAGAGGGATCACCCTGAACCAGGTCAAAGGCCAGGGCGTATGTCTGGGCAATACCGCTTTGGCAAACCGGGGTAGTTTTGTTTGTGCGAACACTGTTAGGGTCAATAGAGCCTACAAATGGGCAATCCCGCCTACATCCGCAAAGTGGGTCTGCCACAAGTCAGGAGTAACCCCCTGTGTGTCCCTTATTCTTTTTGATAATTCTGCCAACTTTTGTGTCCAAGTTATAGTTGTTCCTAAGGTCCTATATCACCCAGAGGAAGACCTATATCACTATTTCAAAGAACCTCACTGGACTGATAAAAGAGCGGTACTAACAGGCATCACCATTGCAACGCTGCTCGGGCTAAGAGCGGTCGGCACAGCCACGGGAGTTTTGGCCCTCGCAACCCAGCGCCAGGGATTATCCCAGCTACAAATGACCATAGATGAGGACCTGCAAAGAATTGAAAAAACTATCTCCTTTTTGGAAAAAGTCTCTTTCCTTTTGAAGGTCGTTTTGCAGAATAGGCAAGGGTTAAAGCTTCTACTGTTGTATCAAAGAGGTTTTTGTACCACATTAGGGGAAGAATGTTGTTTTTATGCAGCCCACACAGGAATCGTACAGGACACCATGGCTGAATTGAGAGATCGGCTAGCCCAAAGGGAAAGAGAAGCCCTACAAGAATGGTTTGGCTCTTGGTTCAGTCTCCATGGCTAACCATCCTTTTTTCCACTCTGATCGGCCCACTCACCATAATACTGCTGGTACTAATTTTTGGGCCTTGCATATTGAATAAGTCAGTGTCGTTTGTGAAAAGCTGCTTAGAAAAGGTTAACATTCTGTTTATCGATCTCTTTAGAGCAAATGCTCTAAAGCATGCTCACTCAGCACTCAATATATTACCTCCTTAGTCTGTCATTTTAAGTCTGATAGTCTAAGTATTATCTATAGCCTTAATGTTTTATATGCATGCTTTATTTTTATATTTACCAGCGTTAAGAACAAAGAACTCTAAATATTTTACCTTTAGAAACTCCCTTGGTCTTCCCCCAGAGTGCTGGCCAGACTCTGGGTAGAACCCAACAGGAGATTTAGAATCAGATGTTCCCGCTTAAAGGAACTTGCCAGTCATTTTGGCCTGTTGATTTCAGAGCAGGGCCTGCTTGCAGCGATGTTGGATGCCTCTCCTACGGATGGACGCATCACGTAGGGTTTCCGGTTTGTGAGGAAGGGCACTCTGATTCTCGCTGCACCCAGGGTTCCCTAGTGATTGCGGGTCTGAATGTTAGCATTCTTATTGACTAAGTGCACTATTTTATATTTTAATCACAAATAATACATTTAGTTTACCTTTTTATCAATGATTGCAGCTGCTATATAATTCCAGCCTTTATGAAACATTCTTTAGGTACGCTGTGTTTTTTAAGGTTTATCTAATTCCTAATCAATATAACTTTCCAATAAATTTGACAGGTATTGTCATATCATTAAAATAGCATGGGAGGGGGGGGAAATGTGGGAGTTAGGGTCTGGCGCTCGGAAGATATCGCGTTGTACGGGAAGATAAAACGTAGGCAGACGGATGTGACGCCATGGACCCAGGGTATAAAAAGCGGTGTTACGCAATAATAAACGCCATTTGCCATCCATCACATTGATGTCTGTGTGCAGATGGACCGAGCGGCCTGGGGTTGGCCGCCGTGTTGTTTTTCCCTGAGCCAGGTCGTTAAGCATCATTAGGCAAGAGACGAGAAGTGGTCAGCATCCCAGACCTGCAGGGTGAGACGAGCTGGGATCTTGTACTCCGTCTCATCCCAGGAGAACATGGACTCCTTCTTGGAGATGACGATCCTCTCCTCGGCCATCAGGTAGTCGAAGGGGAAGATGTAGCGCCAGTTGAAGTTGTCTTCACCGGTGAGCGAGTGGTAATGGAGCCCCTCGCAGGGGGGAGAACGTGGCGCAGGGATGGCTGCCGGTTGTCACAAAGGGGATCCCAGCCGCCCTGTGACGTCACAAAGGGGATTCCAGCTGCCTTGTGATGTCACAAAGGGGATTCCAGCCGCCTTGTGATGTCACAAAGGGGATTCCAGCTGCCTTGTGATGTCACAAAGGGGATCCCAGCCGCCCTGTGACGTCACTAAGGGGATTCCAGCTGCCTTGTGATGTCACAAAGGGGATTCCAGCCGCCTTGTGATGTCACAAAGGGTGCTCCAGCCACCCTGTGAGGTCAAAAACGGGGGAGGCTCCAGCCACCCAATATAAAAGGCCGCAGCCGCCCTGGGCCCACAGCCATGGAGTGTTCCAACAGCCTCACCTCGGCAGACATCTTCCCACTGTTCATGCTCCTCCTGCCGCCCCTCCTGTTCGTCGGCGTGTTGATGGTCGAGTGGCTCTGGGTATGTGACGGCTGCACTGTGCTGTGCCGGGGGGTGGGATGGCGTGGGGAGGTGTTGGGGGGCTGTGGGGCTGATGTGGTGTGGGGGGGTTGGGGATGCTGTGGGGAGTTGTGGGGTGTATGGTGTGGGTCTGGGAGCTGCCTCTGTCTCACTCAGCTCTTGGTGTCCTGCAGAGCTCAAGGCAGAAGGCAAAGCAAGGGACAACGGTGAAAGCAAGGATGGAGAAGAGTGAATTCAACCTGGAAACATGGTGAGTGCTGGGGGAGGCCCCCAGATCCTGCCCCAGACCCTCAGCCCGTGCCCTGCCCGCGCTGGGCAGCCCTGCCCATCCCGCCGGAGGGGCCGCAGTGCAGCAGGTTCACCTCCCTCTCTCCTCCCCTGCAGTGCCAGCGCGACGTTGCTGAACACAGAGCAACTGTGCCCGCTACACCGGACACGATCAATGATCTCCGTCCTAATAAGCAGCTCCAGTTCTGTGGACACCGTCTGCTCCTTCCCGGAGCCCTGCCCCGGTGCCACGGCAGATCTGGCGGCACAAGAGCGCTCAGGACCCGCCCAGACCCCCAAGGATGATCCGGGGCTGGTGGAGAACCTGGGACCAGCCCTGGGCCAGGACCCCCCACTGGAGAGGTCAGCAGGGAGCAGTCAAGAGCAGGTCTCTGGGGATGAGGGCGAAGTAGCACAGAGACCCAGGGATGTGGAGCCAGACCCTGACAGTCACCAGGAGCACGTGTGGACGCTCTTTACCAGAATGTGCATTGAGGACAATGGAGTGGAGCTTCCTGCGCCAGACACGGACACCGAGAGGATTCCAAACACGGGATCCTTGGAAATGGGCTGGAGCAGCTCCATGATGTCGGGCAGCAGCACCCCCGTGACCATGGGCAGCACCATCTGGGCGGCGCCGGGCGGGAGCAGCCCAGCGGAGCCCAGTCCCCAGCAGCGGGTGCCCACGGGCAGGAAGCGTGCCTGGGCGGCCCGGGGGCTGTGCAAGTGGGGCCGTGCCCTGCGGGAGTCCCGTGCCCAGCTCTGCAGGCGTGTCAGCACCTGGTGGAAACGGGACCGGCAGTGCTGCTGCAGGTGCTCCCGCAAGCCCCTGAGGCAAAACTATCCCTGACTGCAGCGGGCAGCCTGGAGAGAGCAGTTGGGGGTGTAGGGCTGGGGAAGTCCCTGCAATGACCCCACCTGAAAAATATCTTTCCTCCATCCCTGGTGCCGTGGTTCTTCCACACAGCCCTTGATGCGCGCCCTCCCCTGTCCCCTTTGCCAAACCTCCCCTTTGGGTCCCTTGCTGACCCCCCCGCCTCTGCCGGGTCTCCCCCAGGTCCTGGCTCCGAGCTCCCCCGGGCTTGGTCACCTCTGTCCGGCCCCGCGTCCGTAGGCACCGCGACGGGGGCGTTTGCTTGGCCCAGAGCTGCTCCTGCCAGAGCAGGCAGGGACTGTGCCTGCCTGCACCCTGCTCCTGCCTCCTGCCCCCTCCAGAGCCCGGGGGCTGCGGGGCACCCACTGCAGGAACAGGGGGACCGCACACGTCGGGTCTTTGCCTCTTTTCACCTGGAACACATTCGCTCAACAGTAAAGGTCTTTACTGTCAGGCAGGAATTCTTCCTGGCAGCGCTGGGCGCACTCGCTGTTACCGTCAGTTTGGCCTCACAAGAACCGCCGAAGGCTCAGCTGGAAGCTGTAGAAGGCAGGCAGGCTGTGCTGCAGCGCTGGGTGCTGGGGGGATCGTTCCACCCAAGGGCCGTGCCGAAAGACAAGGGCACGCTTCTCCTGTCACAGCAAAGCAGCGAATATTCCTGTCATTTCCGACACGTACGCACCGATTCCCGGAGGACCGACTGCCCGTGCCAGTGCGTTGTTTGGGGGAGAGTCCCTGCGGGGCTTCCCCAGGTGTCTGCTGGTTTCTCTGCCCTCCCCGGGATGGACCCGTCAGAGCTGCAAACATGAGGTCCTTGGGCACAATCCCCTGCGAGGCCCCTCACAGCTCTGAGCCCCAACTGCGGGCAGGCAGGAGGCAGCAGCTCCCCCCTTTTCCTGAGACTTTGCACTCACAAATCCCAGCTCTCAGGACTCCAAACCCAAACCACCTTTTGGCAGAAAAAGAGCCGCCGTGGCTGTGGCAGAAGAGTCAGAGGTCCCTCGGCCGGAGCTGATCCGGCCGTTCCCTGAGCCAGCGCTAATCAGCACGTGCAAGTATGGAAGCGCAGGCTGTGGCAGGTGTCCCCCCCAGTGAAGATCGGGCTCCATGGCCGCTGGAGCGGAGCAGCTCCTGATTGCCTTTGCTCTCGGGGCTTCCCGGCAGTTGGGGCCTTTGGCCAACGGGAGCCGCTACGGGGCACAGGTCAGATTGGGGCTGGGTGTCAATGGAGCCCTGGGGCAGCCATTTTGAGCTCCTCCCCTCGGGCAGCCATTTTGAGCTCCTCCCCTCGGGCAGCCATTTTGAGCTCCTCCCCTGGAGCAGCTCGCTGCCGTCGGTCGAGGACTCTCCCCTGGGGTCGGGACGTCGCCCAAGGAAGCTCCTCCAGGTGATCTGGGTCGGGGCGCTGCCCTGAGCAGGTCCTCGAGGTGGAGAGCCCTCGCTTGTCAGGTGAGTGATCAAGCGTTTGGGGTGGCCGTTAAACCCCACAGAGTTCTTTGTTCTGCGTTCTGGGGTGCCGTTGAACCCTGGAAAGCTGTTCTGTTCTCCGCGCACAGACATTCGAACCTGCAATTTACGGAGAGCTAGTTTCCTGCGCTCGTCGTAATTTGTCATTATTTTGGTGGGGGGCTGTCTAATTGAGAGCAGCCGTAAGGCCCGCGCTCCTCCCGCTGAGGCCGCCGCGGGCTCAACCCGAACCCCCCCACTCCTCACCCCGGGGAAGGCCCTTCCCCCGGCGCGGGGAGCAGCACGAGGTCGGGGCCGCCGGGCTCCGGCTGCGCGTTCACCCCCCGGCGGCCGGGCTCGAGCGGGCTGTCGGAGAAGCCCCGATCGCTGCCGCCCGTGTGTGCGGGCGGCACCAGGCGGCGGCGCGGCCCGGCCCGGCGGCGCAGAGGACACGGGACCCCGCGGCCGTCGCTGCCCCGCAGCCCGGCCCGAGCCCCGCGCTCGCGCCCGCCACTCGCGGCCGCCGCCGCCCGGCGCGGGAGCGGGAGCGGCCGCCGCGGGGCGGGAACGGGCGGCGCACGCGCGTTTGCCCGGCGCCGCCGTTTGCCCGGCGCCGCCGTTTGCCCGGCGCCGCCGTTTGCCCGGCGCCGCCGTTTGCCCGGCGCCGTCGTTTGCCCGGCGCCGCCGTTTGCCCGGCGCCGCCGGGGCCGGTCCGGCCGCGCCGCGCATGCGCTGTGTCTGCGGGGCCGCGTGAGGCGGGGAGCCGGCGCGGAGGCGGCTCGGCGGGGCCCGGCCCCGGCCCTCAGCCCCCGCGGCCCCGACCCCGGCGCCGAGGAGCGCGTCGCCGCCCGCCGCCCTCGCGTCGCCGCCCTCCTCGATGCCGAGCCCCGGCGAGAAGCGGCGCTCGTCCCCGGTGCCCCGGCTGCGTGGGCCTGACCCCCAGCCGCCCCCGCCGCCCAGATCGGAGCCGGGTCCAGGCCCCTCCCTGCCCCGGACCGGCACCAAGTCCCTCACCTTCTCCCCACAGCCCGGTTCAGGTCACAGATGATCTCCCCTCCCCAGAACGGTGCCAGGCTTGATGCCCCCACCCCCAGGCCGGGGCCGGTTCCACATCCTGCGCCCCGAGCTGGCAGCCAGTCCTGACCCCAGCCCGGGCCAGCACAGGCTCAGAGACCGACTCCAGGTGTCAGAATATCCCCTGTCCCACAACGGCACTGGGGCCAGGACCCCTACCAAAAACTGGCGGGGGGCAGCCACCCGATGTGGCCTTGCCAGCCTTCACGGGACCCGGGATCTCTCCCCAAACTGGCCTTGGCGCTCCCCTGAATCCCAAGCCAGAGACGCTCCCTGTTCTCTGCCAGATATTAGGAGCACGGGGACCTCCCGATGTCTGCTCATCCCAAAGGCAAGGACATCCCCGCCCTGTCCGAGGCACAGCACTGAGGCAGCAATACCCCCTTCCCCAAGAGATTCCCCTGCCATGGACCCGCTGCCCCCCTGGACAAAATCTGCATCAGACTAGTGGCATCCTGGAGCAGGCTGCTGTTCCCAGACCTGGGGCTCACCAGCCATGGCACACACCTTTCCCCGAAGCAGGACTGAAGTGGGGGCCTCTCCCAAGCCTTAGAGGCCCCTCCAGCCTGGGGGATATTGGGCCATGGGATCAGTGCCAATGCTGGAATGGCTCCGGACAGAAGCTGGCTGTCTTCATGGCCAAGCCGGGGTCCCCCCCAGCCACCTAAGGGCTGCCCCCTGACAGCCTCTGCCCCATGCCTGCCCCATCCCCACCTGGAAAGCAAACAGAGGCTGAGCCTCCCCAGCCTTGTGCTGAAGCAGTAACTAGCCTTGGGCTGCAGTCCCAGATGTAGAAAAAGAAGCCTGGACGCTGTTTTCCCTCTGGGCGGCTGTCCCCACCTTTCCTGCCTCCTTTCTGCATCTGCAGGGACCTGCTGGCCTGGGACTAAGCCTGCTGAGGGGAAGAGAGAGCAGAGTGTGCTGCGCTGAACCATGCAGTCTGGGTTGGGATGCCGGATTCAAGGGCATCCCCGAGCATGATGTGGTGTAAAATGTTCAGTCTTATTCCCTCTTCTGCCCCAGGGAGGCCCTTGGAGAAGATGTGGAGCCAAAAGTGCCTGAGGAGGAGGAGGAGGAGGAAGAGCAGAGGAAGAGCCACAAGCACATTGAGGAGTGCAGGCAGGTGTGGCGGTAGGAGGGGAAGATCCTCTTGGGTCCCTGATATTTGGCTTTACCCTTCTTTTAGCTTTGTACAGTGCTTAGTGTCACACAGCAGCATTTATGTGAGAAGCAGCAGGGACAGGAACTCCTCAGGACTGGGTGGTGGGGGATTTGGGGGCTGGATCCTAGGGGTAGGATTTCCCGTGGATTGTAAGGGCGTAGGAGTGACGCCAAGCATCCAAACCAAAACCCCGCCGTGCCTAACCGCATCTGCACGCACGGGGGAAGTGAGAGAGGGGGGTGCTCTGAGCGTGTTCCTCTTGGCGCTGATGGCCTGCGGGGCTTTCCAGGAGAGGGAGGCCCGCGGGTGCTCATCGATCCTGCCGTAGCAGGAAGACAGAGCTTAGGGCTCCACACAGGCACCTCAGCATGGGGACAGGAGCCAGACCCTGGGCAGGCAGGGTTCCTGCAGCATCCCTCCCTCCAGAACGCAGGTCTTTGGGTGTGAAATGTGTGCCGCTTCCTTCACAGAGGCTGGCCAAGCTGCTCTTTGATGGCACGCAGATGGTGACAAATACCCGGGTGGCCGCTGACTTGAGGGAAACACAGAGGAGGGCAGAGGAGGCAGAGCTGAAGCTGCAGAGGTAAGAGACTGCACCGCGGGTCGGCGCTGCTGGGAAGGATGTTGGTGCAGCTTTCTGAGGACATCCTAATGCTGGTCATCCAGAAACACTTGGCAGTTAGGGCTGTGCTGTTCAGAAGGAAAATCTAGGCACCTCCAGGTCCCACCTGCTGTCACGTCCTGCTCCGAAGAGGGAGACAAGTGACGTAGATTCATAAATCCCCAACGGAGCAGAGATTGGTGAGACAAGTCTCAAAGTGCAGACATAAACATTTCTTCATTTCCCACAGTGTGTTGACTGGATACACAATAACTGACTAAGTGAAGAACAAATTATGGCAAGGGATATGATACGCCTTGCGTCCCTTAATGATAACAAGGGGGAAAAGAGAAGAAGAGAGAGAGAGATGGGAAGAGAGGGAGAGAGATCACCAGTCCAGGTTCCTGCGCTGGTTCTGCCAAGGAGGGTTCAGGGATGCACCCACCTGCTTCACTTCACTTCTTCACTCGCTCATCACCGTTATCCTTGCCCCCCCCCCCATTTATACACGCTTTCCTCGGGTCCTTCCCCCAGATTGATCTACATATCACGTGTCATAGGTGTGGGGAGGGGCAAGGCGCTTCGTGGGGTGCTGTAATTAGCATGATCTCGTTAGTCTTTATTAGCATATTCAGGGATGTCAACTTTAATACACGTTTTGTGGATAATGAAGCAAAGATCGCTCACGGGACAGATGCCCCTTGAAACTGTCACCGAAATCCGGGATAAAAATAACTTCTCGACTCCAATGTGATGCAGATAAGCAGACACTTCTTTACTGACGGCCGGACGTGTAGGGGAGCGCTCTCACCAACAACACGTGCCAGGCACCAGAATCACACACCTTATCTAGAACTTACTCATCCATATTCATTAAGTCTTCATACATAAGCATACAACTTCCAGGAAATCATTCACATATTCTCCTCCTATTTCCGATTCTGCGCAGTAGAGGTTAGAAATGTCTAGAAATGGCTCTGGGTGTAATGGGAGCAGGTGGTCCGTGAGCCGGGGGTCGCCATCTCCCCCTGCCGGAATTACCTTTTGCTTAAGGACACGGTTTTCTTGGCAGGTACCTGCCAGCTGTTACGGTCACTGCCCTCAGTTCCCGTTCATCCTGGACCTTGACAGCTACTTGCATTCTTCTAGTCCTGTACATGTATTATAAATCAGGTTACAAATCACCTCGTGTTTCGTTACCTGGGTTCTAACCGTTCCTACTAAACAGTTGTGACCAGTCCCTTCAGCCTTGGTACGGGGCTGTACAGGGGATTTTAGAGGAGCAGTCAGTTGCTAGATTCAAACTACAATAAATGTAAAATGATTTTTACTAAAATATCCCTTAATTCTATACTTATATTAAAATCAAACACAATTTAATTTGATAATAAAATCAGTAACATTTCCCCCCTTTGAAGGTGTTGAAAATCATTTCAATACTTTCACACTTTTTATTCATTTTCATCTTTGAGGCCAAAGTTGCCAGATGATGGTGGTGGCGCGCTGTAGCCTGGTGGCATAGTGGGTACTTCTCTCATCATTCTACGATATATTGCAGCCTATTAGTAAACTGTATGTTACCAACATAATCATCAACAGGACAATTCATAGCAAAAACAGAATTTTGATTAAGGATTTCAGCCAAGAGCTCAAATTCTATCCTAATCCACTAAAAATGTTTCCTAGCCGATCTTCTGACATATCTTCTCGAATGGTTTCTGTTTCTTTTCCGATTTTGCCTCACAGATCTAAATCCTGTTCTACATCCTGTGTAACATTCGGGGTATGAATGCAGCAATGATCCAATCTGTCTTTGCGATATCCACACACTCCATGCTCTTTCAACAGAAGCATGTCTAGTGCCATCCTGTTTTGAAGTGTCATTCTAGAAGTTACCTGTAATTGGATGTTTAATTCTTGAAATCCTTTTCTTGTAACATCGGCCAATTTTTCTCCTTGTCCTGTTAAGTGATAAAGCCATTCTCTATTCCTGTAGGACGCTATTGGGTTCAAACAGACTCTAAAGCCCAGCCAATTTTTTACTCCTGTTGTTGGTTCATTCCAAGCGTCATCATCCGTTTCAGACCTTTTGATTCGTTGTAATTTTAAATTTTCCAGGGATCCCTTGAGTGGTGATTTCTTCCCAATCGGACACAGTGTTGGCAGGCCTAAAGTAATTTGTTTCACCTTACCATCTACCGGTAAGTGGGTTGTCCGGGTGCCATCACTTAATGCCCAAACTAAATGCCCTGGGCTCTGAATGGCAGATTTCTTACAACTAGAGGAGTATCCTCTTCTGGGTGTAAAGAGACTAGTCATGGTGAGGTTATTATGAACACCTCGACAATAACAGCCAAACTTTAAAGCAGCTGCCAAATGAGGAATTCTTTGAATTATTAAGTCTGCATTGCTGCAATCATACACCCTTTCACATTTCTACCATGGTACTACATGTCCCTTTCCTTGTCGGGTAGTGCCTTTGTCTACTGTCGGGGGAAGGATTGCAAACACGCCTTTAATCCAGGTACTGTCCCAAGTTTTTAATTTTAATCTACCCGTTTGAACTCTTTTCCTGGTTACTGGATTGTTTTTCAAACATACGTCACATTTTGCAGTTATTAATTTAGCCATGTCTGTCATCTTGACAGATAAAACTTGTTTTTGTAAAGAAGTTACTAAAGCTTCTGCTCCCTAATGACATTCTTGAGGTTTGGTTTGCATTCTTTCTTTTATTAACAAAGGTGGAACTACTGCTCGTCTGTGAGGGGTTACTGTTTTGGAGGGAATTAATGCCATTTGAAATATTCGTTCTCTTGCTGTCCGGTCGGCCAAATTACTTCTAGCAATTTCTTTTGTGTTCCTAATTAGGTGTGCTTTACAGTGCATGATTGCTACCTGATTTGGTTTTTGAACTGCTTGTAATAATTGTCAAATGTAATTTTGATGCATAATATTTGATCCCTGAGAGGACAGTAATTTTTTTTTTTTTTCCACAAAGCTCCATGGACATGTACCACCCCAAGAGCATACTTTGAGTCTGTCCAAGTATTTACTTTCTTCGTTTCCCTTAGTTCTAAGGTTCGAATCAAAGCAATGAGTTCTGATCTCTAAGCTGATGTGGCACTCGTCAGTGCCTTTGCCTCTCTAACTGTGGTGTCTGTTGTTACCGCATGCCCAGCGTATCGAACTCCTTGCTCCATAAAGCTGCTGCCATCTGTGTACAATTCCCAGTCTGGTTGCTCCAAGGGTACATCCTTCAGATCTTCTCGACTGGAATAAACATACTCGATAGCAGCCAAGCAGTCCTGCTCCAGTGGCTCTTCTTCCTGTGTGGAACTTAAAAACACTGCAGGATTTACCAGGTTAGTTGTTTTTAGACTCACACCATCTTGTTCAGCCAGTACTACCTGGTACTTCATCATTCAGCTCAGAGACAGCCAATGTCCCCCCTTCTGTTCTAAACCAGTTATCACCGTCTGTGGGACACAGACTGTTATTGTGCTTCCCAAAGTTAATTTCTGAGCTGCCTGTGTGAGCATCACTGTTGCAGCCACAGCTCGAAGGCAGTTTGGGCACCCTTTGCTCCCCGTGTCCAGTTGTTTAGAGAAGTATCCGACAGGTCGTTTCCAGCTTCCCGTCTTCTGAGTCAGCACACCCAGTGCCAGGCGTTGTCTTTCGTGAGCCAACAGCTCACAGCCTTTGGTGATGTCCAGAAGTCCTAAGGCAGGCGCAGGCATTAAAGCGGTTCAGTTCTGTGACAGCCCGTTGTTGCTGTGGGCCCCATGTCGAAGGAGAGTTCTTCGGGCCTCATGTAGCAGTTTAGCTGTCAGACCATAACTCATGATCCAGAGGCGGCACCACCCTGTCATTCCTAAGAATGCTCTGAGTTCATGAATATTTTCGGGCTCACATGGCTTCTCAGTGTTCTGTTCCTAATTGCCGCTGCCCTTCTGAAATCTCAAAGTCCAAATATATCACAGTCTGACAAGCTATTTGGGCGCTTTTTTTTTTTTTTTTCCCCCCCTGGCTACCTTGTACCCATTCGGTGCCAGAAAATTAAAAAGATCTATTGTTACCTGTATGTAGGTAAATCTTTTTTTTTTCTGTAGCAATCAGTGTGTCATCCACATATTGTAAAAGCAAATGTCCAGGTGTTGGTTTGTCCTGTTTCCGTGTTTCAAGCTCTTTTGCCAGCTGATTTCCAAAAATTATCGGGCTATTTCTAAATCCTTGGGGTAGTCTTGTCCATGTCAGCTGCATCTTTGTCCTGTTTGTGGATTTTCCCACTCGAAAGCAAACAATTTTCTGTTTTCCTTCTCCAAGGCATACAAAAGAAAGCATCTTTTAAATCCAGCACTGTAAACCACTGATAAGTCTCCTTTAAAGCTGTTAACAGCGTGCAAGGATTTGCTGCTACAGGATATATACCCTTAACTATGTGATTCACTGCTCTGAAGTCTTGCACTAACCTATATTCACCCGACGGTTTTCTGACTGGTAGAATGAGAGTTTTATCCTCAGATTCACACTCCTCCAAGAGTTTATATTTCAAAAATTATCAATCAGTTTCTTTCTTATATCTGGTACCGATTGTTCTATAAAAATCCAAGCCAATTATATCTGAGCTGCCTCAGTTTCTACTTTCAAATCAGTATTTATTCTTTCTGGCAGCTTCTTTTAGTCTTCCCAGAAACGCTGAGGGAGATTCATTCTTATCTTGTCTCACCTCATACAATTTAGACCAGTTCAGAAACCTAGGCATGGCGTGTTTAACTCCATGTAAAACCCATTTCTGATACCGACTCAGTCTTTCTCTGTGCTCCACATTATTTGGATCCCCACTGCGGATCCCCAGACAGAAAGTTCTGCTCTAATATTCCACCTGCTGTCCCACTCAATACAGTCACTTCTGCCTGTGCTTTGCCAGCCTCCAATACCATCTGTTTTTTTCTGTATCATCTAACACATTAGCTAAAATCACCTGTAAATCACTCCAGTCCGGGTTCTGTGTTCTGATGATAGTATCTGCCACTCTGCCTGTTCTCTCCGGATCCTCTCTGTACACTCCTGCTGCCTGCTTCCAAGCCATCGAATCCGTCACTGAAAAGGCACTTTCACATACACCGGCCCATCGTTGCCAGCTCCCTGCCGCAGGGGAGCTATTGTTTGTACCTGCTGCCGAGTTCTTTCGAGATGCAGGGGTATGAATTACAACCTCAGACGGCCCTTCATCCACATCCTCTAGTCCGCTACTCTCAGGTTCCTCTACCTGTTCTCTATATTCTCGCCCCCGATGCCGTTCTCCCTGTGGAGGGGATATATCTAATTCTGGCCCTCCATCCTTTTCAGTAGAAGCAATTCTTTCCTTCAAACAATCTTTTCAAGTTCACATGTTGAACAACACTTTTTCACCTTTTTATCGTCAAAAGTTATAGCCATTACTAAATTATCCCTACTAATCAGCTTACATTCTTTCTGCCAATCCTTCCTTTGTCTTAAATAGGAAAAAAAAAAAATCAACATACGGCACTTCATTTCCCTTCTCTTCTACAAAACAGCATTAACTGCAGAATGGTATTATAATGCAGTGTCCCATTCACGAGCCATTTTCCCTGATCACCCAGAGTATACAGAGGCCACCAGCGATTACAATATTCAATCATCTGACTTTTCCTCAAATCATCATGTACCTCTCCCCAGTGTGCTAACAAACATCCTAACGGAGAAGTTTTCAGAACTTTGTCATTTGCAGCCAGATTACACATCCTTTTGCTTTTAAACAAACGAGTCAGCGTAGATGCCATGGTTCAGTTACTTTGTTAACACAATATACAATCGATCACTCGCTCAAGCCTATCGCTTCGTCCTTCTCCGGCTGCACCCCGCGCGGGATAACAGAACCGCGGATCCGAACCCCACACCCGCTTCGTGCTCAGTTGCACGTCTCACGCTCACAAACACGCTCACACCTTTCTACAGTTACTACGACAAACAAAGGTATATAACACAATACAACACAATTCTTAATTACCGTACAATATTCAATTGACGAAACAACCAGTACCACAACTGAGTGCATAAAAACTTTTAACTTCCAATTAAATGCACTCCTTCTGAGAACTCTACAGCGTATAGGGTCTCTTGTTTCCAAATCCAGCTGTCCAACCCTGCAATAGCTTTCGCTTGTGTCTTACGGGCAGAGGCCTCGGCTTCCAATACACGAGGATCCTCTAGCCCAACCCTGCGCAGCTTTCGCCGCGTCTGACAGGCAGGCTTGTACAGTGGGACTCTAACCCGCTCCTACTGGTGGGACTCTAACCCACTTATCCCAGTACAAAAGAGAAGTGTCTTACCAAAATCCAGGGGACGTCGCGGAGAGCCGCATGGATCGGGGATCGATGGGTGTCCCCGAGAAATCCTCGGTGCCGGCTGGAACCGATCAGGTCCCCGACTCCTCCGGTCTCTCAGCGAGGTCCCATCTGGGGTGCCAGAAACTGTCCCCGAAATCCGGGATGAAGATAACTTACCGACTCCAATGTGATGCAGATAAGCAGACACTTTTTTATTGACGGCCGGGTGCGCGGGTGCGTGCTCTCACCAACAACGCACACCAGTCACAAGAATTATACAGTTTCTATATTATTCATTCATCCATATTCATTAAGTATTCATACCTAAACACAAGAATTCCTGGAAATCATTATCATACTTCCCTCCTACTTCCGATTCTGCGCACTGAAGCTTAGAAATGTCTAGAAATGAGTCTGGGGTGTGATTTGGGTCGGTGGCCCATGAGTCGGTGGTCGCGATCTCCCCCTGCCGGAATTACCCATTACCCAGTTTCACTGTTCCTTGGCAGAGATCTGTAAACTGTGACAGTTCATTCTCCCCAGTTCTCATTACTCTCAGGTTGTGGTACTTCTGAGGCATTATCCAATGTATTCTAGGTAATAAATTACTTCTGTGTCTAGACATCTCCAACAACTTCAAACAGAATTATTTTCAATTCTAAATCTAATTCCCTAAGCAGTATCTAGGTGTACCTAGTAAATGATTACTGACCAATTCTTCGGCCTTGGTACAGGGCTATACAGAGGAATTCACAGTAGCATTGGTTTCTGGTTAGATGTGCAAAATGCAAGATGTAAACATGTAACCCTACTAAAATATTTCTGTATTCATACTGGAATCAAACATTATTAATTGTAATAATTCTGATTGGTGTCAAATCAGTGACAGGGGGCCAAGGAGGGCAACGGCATCCTGGCTTGTGTCAGCACTGGCGTGGCCAGCAGGGCCAGGGAAGGGATCTGAGCCCTGGGCTCGGCACTGGGGAGGCCGCCCCTCGATTCCTGGGTTCAGTTTTGGGCCCCTCACCCCAAAAAGGCCATTGAATGACTCGAGCGTGGCCAGAGAAGGGCAACGGAGCTGGGGCAGGGTCTGGAGCACAGGTCTGCTGGGGAGCGGCTGGGGGAACTGGGGGGGTTCAGTCTGGAGCAGAGGAGGCTGAGGGGAGACCTCCTGGCCCTCTGCAACTCCCTGCCAGGAGGGGGCAGAGAGGGGGGATGAGTCTCTGGAGCCAAGGCCCCAGCGCCAGGCCCCGAGGGAATGGCCTCAAGCTGCCCAGGGCAGGGTCAGGCTGGCTCTGAGGAAGGATTTCTGTGCAGAAGGGGCTGTTGGGCGTTGGAATGGGCTGCCCAGGGCAGGGGGGAGTCCCCGGGATCCCTGGAGGGGTTGAAGAGTCGGGCTGAGCCAGCGCTGAGGGATCTGGGGGAGTTGGGAACGGTCGAGCACCCTGGCCGAGATGCTGTGCGTAGTGATGTTCACTGAGGTGTACTTCGTGCTCGGCGCCATGTTTGCCCAGTGGCTCTGGGTATGTGACGGCTGCACCGCGCTGTGGTGGGGAGTGGGATGGGGTGGGTGGGGTGAGGGGCTGTGGGGGTGATGTGGCCTGGGAGCTGCTCCCGTCTCACCCAGCTCTTGGTGTCCTGCAGAGTTCAAGGCAGAAGGCAAAGCATGGGACAGCTGACGCCAAGATGGAGAAGAGCAAACAACCGACCCTGCAGAAATGGTGAGTGCTGGGGGAGGCCCCAGATCCTGCCCCAGACCCTCAGCCCGTGCCCTGCCCGCGCTGGGCAGCCCTGCCCGTCCCGCCGGAGGGGCCGCGGTGCAGCAGGTTCACCTCCCTCTCTCCTCCCCTGCAGTGCCAGCGCGACGTTGCCGAGCACAGAGCGCCTCTGCCCGCTACTGTGGTCACCATCGCTGAGCTCCCTCCCGATGAGCAGCTCCAGTTCTGCGGACACCGTCTGCTCCTTCCCGGAGCCCTGCCCCGGTGCCACAGCAGATCTGGCGGCACAAGAGCGCTCAGGACCCGCCCAGACCCCCAAGGATGATCAGGCGCTGGTGGAGAATCTGGGACCAGCCCTGGGCCAGGACCCCCCACTGGAGAGGTCAGCTGGGACCAGTCAAGAGCAGGTCTCTGGGGATGAGGGCGAAGTGGTACAGAGACCCAGGGACGTGGAGCCAGACCCTGACACCCCCGTGACCATGGGCAGCACCATCTGGGCGGCGCCGGGCGGGAGCAGCCCAGCGGAGCCCAGTCCCCAGCAGCGGGTGCCCACGGGCAGGATGCGTGCCTGGGTGGCCCCGGGGCTGTGCAAGGGGGGCCGTGCCCTGCGGGAGTCCCGTGCCCAGCTCTGCAGGCGTGTCAGCGCCTGGTGGAAACGGGACCGGCAGTGCTGCTGCAGGTGCTCCCGCAAGCCCCTGAGGCAAAATTATCCCTGACTGCAGCGGGCAGCCTGGAGAGAGCAGTTGGGGGTGTAGGGCTGGGGAAGTCCCTGCAATGACCCCACCTAAAAAATAAAATATCTTAAAATATCTTTCCTCCATCCCTGGTGCCGTGGTTCTTCCACACAGCCCTTGATGCGCGCCCTCCCCCGTCCCTTTGCCAAACCTCCCCTTTGGGTCCCTTGCTGACCCCCCTGCCTCTGCCGGGTCTCCCCCAGGTCCTGGCTCCGAGCTCCCCCGGGCTTGGTCACCTCTGTCCGGCCCCGCGTCCGTAGGCACCGCGACGGGGACTTTTGCTCGGCCCAGAGCTGCTCCTGCCAGAGCAGGCAGGGACTGTGCCTGCCTGCACCCTGCTCCTGCCTCCTGCCCCCTCCAGAGCCCGGGGGCTGCGGGGCACCCACTGCAGGAACAGGGGGACCGCACACGTCGGGTCTTTGCCTCTTTTCACCTGGAACAAGCTTCTCACTCTCAAGCAGATATGCTTCATTAGCAGCGCTGGGGTCGCCCTGGGGATTCTCCACCCGAGGATTAGTCAGGGACGTCGGTTTACTCACACACAGATCAGATATTCATTACATTTCCTACAGGAAAGTTTGCCACAGGGACAGAGAGGCCCTCGAGGAGGAGCTCACTTCACTGTCCCTGAGAGAAGCCGGGAGCTGTCACTGTCACCATCAGGTGTCTCCCAGCTGAGCCTGTGTGAGGAGGAGGAGGGAGAAGCCTGAGCCCAGCACTCCCGAGCGGCCTGAGACTCTCCTTCCTGCCCCGAAGGAGGCGTCAGGCTGTGTCAGTGCCACGGGGGCCCTGGGTCACCCCGGCGGGGTGTCTGTGCGGCTGCAGGGACACCTGCGGGGCAGGCTGGGCAGGAGCTCGGCCCAGCTCACCACACAGGCTCTGCAGGAGGGAAATTCCGCAGCTTTTGGCCCATTTCAGCCAGGGCAGCGGCAGAGCTCGGCGGCGGCGGCCGTGAGGGGAAGGCGCGAGCGCGGGGCTCGGGCCGAGCTGCGGGGGAGCGACGGCCGCGGGGCCCCGTGTCCTCTGCGCCGCCGGGCCGGGCCGCGCCGCCTCCTTTGCCCCCCGCTGCCGGTGCCACTCGTGGCTCCGGGACCAGAGCCAAGGGCTGGAGGCCGGCGCCGGTCCCGAGACTGCGCGTCCCTCGGCGGGGCGGTCAGAGCCGCCCCCGTGGCCACTGCCCTTCTAGAAGGGGCTGAAGGGCCCCTGACACGGACTGGAGAGAGAAAAGGAGCAGCAGAGGAGAGCGCCGGCCCACCCCGTCCCAGCCCCTCATCGCCGCTGATGCCGATGGCCTTCCCCCAGGGCACGCGGTTTCACTTTGGTTGCTCACTCTTATTAGGGCCGAGGGAAGCTGGGGCTGGCTTGGGGAGGGCCAGGGCATCCCTGGGGGGGTGGCAGCTTCCCAGCACCAGGCCCCTCCCACAGAGCCCACCGGTGGCCCCAGCACCCCTCTCTGTCCTCAGCCCCTGGCCTGGCCCTTCTCTCCCGGGGCTGGAAGGTGCCCGGCCCCTCGCTGTGCCCCTCGTGCTGCTGGGCTGGCCTTGCCCCGTGTCCCCACGACCCCCCCATCACCCGGAGCACCCCAGAGCCGGCAGGGCCGGCAGGATCACCCAGGCGGTCGGGAGAAGACAGGGAGAGGGTGCTGGGTCCGGGCTGCCCCACAGCAGCCCCACGCTCCAGCCGGGATCTCCCCCCACAGCCGGAGGAAGCGCCACGAAGGAGAAGGGTGGGAAAGCGGCGTCGGTGGGGACGCGGCTTCTGCGAGGGAGCTCCCCCACGGGACGGGAGACGTGGGTCGAGATGGGAACGTCGGTGCTGCCACCAGCTCGGAGCTCCTCAGGAGCCAGCCCTCCTCCTCCCACAGCAGCGACCTGGAGGAGCTGGCCACGTCCCTCATGGAGTCCCTGGGCGGGACCCGAGTCTGCCGCGACCTCCTGGGAAAACTGAAGGAGGCTCGGGATCGCGGCGCTCCAAGCGCTTCCCAAGACATCCGCAAGGAATACGCCACCTGCCTGGAGTGCCGGCGGTGCCTCACCGGCAGCTGCCCGCACCGCAGCGAGCCCCTGCCAGAGCGGGACCTGCCCACGCTGGCCGCCATCCTCCACAGCGTGGACCTGCTGGTGCACCGGGAGGAGCTCCAGCTGGAGCTGGGCATGGGCTTTGAGCTGGTCCTGGCTGGGGAAACCGTCTACGTCTGGCAGAGAACCCATCGGGTCCCCGAAATCCCCCCGGAGCGATGCTGGGAGGGTGCCGTGTGCCACACCGGGCACGGGAGAGGTGGGGGGAGGTGGCCATCCTGCGGGGCGGGCAGAGGGCCAGGGCTGATGTCAGCCAGGGAAGCCCAGGAGAGCCCCGATGCCGCTGCTCGCACCGCCAAAGCCCCTTCGCTCAGAGACCCCTTTGGATCCCAGGGCCCCCCTCCCTACTCTGGGGGCCCCTGCTGGAGGACAAACGGAGCCCTGGGGTCCCTGCTCACCTCCCCTCTCTTGTAGGGTGGCAAGAGGAAGGTGAACCACAGCCGGGGGAACGGGGTGTGCCCAGGGAACGGGCCCCGGGGTGAGGCAGCGTGAGAAGAGGCTGTGCTGGAGAAATGAAGGGAAGGAGGAAAGTGCTCACCTGGAGAAGCAGCCAGTCATGGGCTCCCCTCTCCCCACTAACACGAGACTGCGGTGGAGAACTCAGAAGTGAAAGACAATTTTTATTGACTGATTCAACCAGTAGTATCCTAAAACATCTCCGAGCTGTCAGTTCTCCAGTGAGGGTCTTGCACACCTGAAGCTGGGGAAGGTGGCTTTTCAGCAGCTGAATGTTGCAGAGAGCTGAGAAAAGAGCCCTTCCCTGCTCCACCCGGCAGGACAGACCCCGGCCGCGATACACAGAAATCCAAACAACATGAAAGGGAGAATGAAGTAGGCCCCAGGGAGCTCTCGCTGTGCCAGAGTCCCCGGCTCCCTGTGAGTCCCCCCCAGGGCTGTCCAGCCACCACCACCTCTGGGTCGGTGACCCCGGGCAGAGGTTGGAGCTGCTGGACACTTCCCTGCCTCTGCCGGAGCCCTGGGGAGGGACAGGCAGGCTCTGCCCCGGGTACAGCCCCAGGGCTCCCTGCAGGGCCTCTGCGGCTTCGGGGCAGCGCTGCCGGGAGTTCCCCGGGCTGGGGGGTCAGTGACCTCCAGAGCCAGGAGCAGAGCAGCGCCCGTGCTGGCGGGGGGGGACAGGCATGGGGGCTGCTCTGTGCCCCGGCCCCCCACCGCTGGGGCTGGTGTGGCCCCAGTTCCTCCATCCCAGGTCCCTGCTTCAGCCTTGGTGCCAACTGTCCCTCCAAGGAGCCTCTGGGGAGCGCTCCCGTGGTGCAGCCCCTTCCCCTTCCCCTGCAGCTCCAAGACCCCAGCAGGGCACCAGTCATGGCCCCCAGAGGAAAAAGGCTCCGAGCCCCCCAGCCTGGCTGCCCCGCAGTAGCCACCAGGCACCTCTGCCAGCCCCGGCGAGGGACGCACAGCCTCGGGATTGACTCCATCCTCCAGCCCCATTTCTCTAGGACTAAAGCCACAAATGGGACCCACAGAGGAGGAATGTAAAAGAGGAGCCCCAGCAGCAGCAGGAGGGAGATCTCCCCCAGAGCTGCTGAGAGGCTGCGGGGAGGAGAAGGCCTTGGGACGGGGGAAGGTTGTGCCACGGGGCTGGGGACATGGGGCAGGCTCCCAAGCTTCATGCTCCCAGCAGCTTCTTGACCATGTAGCCTGGCATGCTGTAGAGGAAGAGCGCGACCATGACGATGAGCAACAGGGCCAGCACCATTTTGATGATGAGCCACTTGTAGCGCGTGCAGATGAGGTATTTGATGGACTTGAGTGGGTTCAGGAACCAGATGAAGGACGTGTCCGGGCGGCTGCAGGGGAAGCAAACACCCATCGTTAATGCTGTAGCCACAGAGGAGGGCGGGATGGTGGGCAGTGGACATGGTGGGCAAAGGGACGTGCAGGATCCCTTCCCGGGGTAAGTCTGCAGAGTGGAGGAGCGCAACCAGGAGAATCAGGAGGGTGGGCCAGGGAAGATGGCATGCTGTGCCAGATGGAGCAATGCGGGTTTGTGAGGGTTCCACTTGAAGCTGGAAGCTGGTGGTGAGGACTGGAGGGGAGCAGGAGGTGGTGGGAGGCCCAGGCAAGGGGATGGAGCCAAGAAGCGAGGCAGAGGAGGAACAGAGTAAGGAAAAAAAAGAGTTGGCTCTGCTCGTGACCCTCGTTCCCCCAGCATGACCCCTCCGCACCTCTCCATGCCTGCCTCCCCCCCACCCCTGGGGAGCACCCCCAGCATCTCCCAGAGCTCAGGTGCCTGCTGGGGACTGGGGTTTCCCACTTACTTGGGTTTCTCCAGTGGGTCGGGCTCGTTGCGAGCCAGCCCGGCGGGGGATTTCTCTGCCTCCTCTGCTGTCAGAAGGTGCAGTTCAGCCTCAACTTTCCCCTGCAGGAAGCAGAGTTGTGCTGGGAACTAGGCAATGCTCCCCACCTCAGCCCCCCCAGCCACGGTGACAGAGGGGACCTGAGAGAAGAGAGGCAAGTGCCGGGGAGCAGAGGGTGTCTGCACAGAGTGCAGTCCCCAGGATGCAAAATCCCTCCCTTTTCCCCATCCTTACGGTGACCTCCAGCTCATCGTTCTCATCTCTGGCCACGAACGGCCACCAGCCCTTCACCCGCTTCTGCTTGAAGATGGAGACCATGGGCAGCTCTGCCTCGTTCGTCACCATCTCCAGGCTGCACTGTTTCGACGTCTTGGCTCCTCGGGGGAAGCGGTTCAGGTCCAGCTCGATGGCCCCTGGCAGGAGAAAGGGGAGCACAGATGTTGGCATCCCCAAAATGCTGAGTCCTTGGCTGCAGGTGGGCTGGGTCAGTATCTCCTGCCCTGAAGAGCAACTTTGAACTAGGTCTGGGAACAGCGAAGCTGAGATCTTTGCTGCAGGAGGAGCCTTTGTGCAGCAGAGACAAGGGCTCTCATCCTACCTGTTCTTACCAGTAGCATCTAAAGGGGGGTTGCAGGATGTTGTGGGCTTGAGGAGCAGAGCTGCCCTTCCAGGTCCTGTTCCTATACAGGCTTTATCTCATCCCACACTGCTCCCTACTTGGCCAGCCATGGCTGTCCCGTCACCCCAACTCAACGGGCCCTCCACTCACCGAGGAAATCATCGGCCGAGTGTGGCAGTTAGGGTCTGGCGCTCGGAAGATATCGCGTTGTACGGGAAGATAAAACGTAGGCAGACGGATGTGACGCCATGGACCCAGGGTATAAAAAGCGGTGTTATGCAATAATAAACGCCATTTGCCATCCATCACATTGATGTCTGTGTGCAGATGGACCGAGCGGCCTGGGGTTGGCCGCCGTGTTGTTTTTCCCTGAGCCAGGTCGTTAAGCATCATTAGGCAACAAATGGTGCCGAAACCCGGGAAGCGGGAAGCGGCTAGCTAGGGAAGACGTCTGGAATTCCACTGCTGTAGGGAGGACGCTCCCAGGACCAACAAGGAGTAGAGAATATAAATTCTCAGGACCAACAAGGAGGGGGAACATCCTGTGAAGGTCGCCTTGTGAAGGTCGGATTGCAGTTCCCAAGGACCCGCGAGGAAGACGGAAGCTCTCGTGAAGGTCGTATCACAGTTACATAAGCAGTGGGGAATTGAGTGCAAGTCGATTTTACTCGCGCTGGCGCGAGGCTTTTACAGCCCTTGGGTTGTGGGAAAGACTTTAAGTTGTGGGGGAGGGTTAAACTAGCCCTTAAGAAAGCTATGCAGAAGCAGAAAACTGGGAAGGCGGCAAAAAACTGTTTATTGGCCACCCCTAGATTAGGGGTTGGTGCTCAGACTACTAACCTCCCAAGCGATACTGATTATATTGAGCCAAAGGATTCGCAGGAGGGTGGTACACTCCCTCAATCCTCGGACCCCGATCCGCTTACGGAAGGGGAAGGGCGAAAACAAGTAAAATCTCTCCAGGGCGGTTTGATAGAGGAGGCAAGAAAATCCTTCTGGGGCTGTTTGGTAGAGGAGGCAAGGAACGCCGCAGAGATATCAGAATCAATACAAACCTGGGACCGACCACCGCCCTATGTGCCCCAGAATGGCGCCGAAAAAAGAGGGGGAGGGCAAGATAAAAATGGTCCCGAAGAAAAGAATGAGGAAGTGCCAGCAACCACGAGCAAGGCTAGAGGGGAGGGGTGTACGGGTGAGGACTATAGAGCCAGTTATGAGGCTAGAGGGGAGGAGTGTACGGGTGAGGAGCACAGAGCCGGAGAGAATAAAAGGAAAGGTGGGGGAAGTGTTCGGGGAGGGGTGGAGAGCGCAGGCGAGGGGCGGAGAGCATGTACGGGTGAGGAGTACAGAGCCGGAGAGAATAAAAAGAAAGCTGGGGGAAGTGTTTGGGGAGGAGTGGAGAGCCCGGGCGAGGGGCGGAGAGCCAATCTAAGCGGCCACCCGGAGAGACACCTTGATAAAGCAGGGCCCTCCCCTAGCAGGAGGTGGGGCGAGCCTAGAGGAAGGGAGCGGCCCGCCCGTAAGGGGAGTGGAAGGGGAAGGAGTCTGACAAAAAGTTATTGGAGCCCAGAAATGACCTGGCAGTCGAGTTCTGACTTCGGGTCAGACAGTAGCGAGGACGAATGGTTTACAGTCGACTTAAACTTAAAGGAAAAAGGAACGGGAGCAGACAGAACTAAAGGCCAACACCCCCCACCCATCCACTCTAAAGAGAATCCACGAGAAAAGCAAACCCCCCTCACGGACTGGAGAGAAACAAAAATGACATGCGCCGACTTATTCCCACCGGCAGCACTAGCATTCCCGGTCCGGGTGACAGACGGGGGACAGAGGGTTTACTCGCCCATAAACCCTAAAGACATACAGGCGATTGGTAAAGCAACTGCCGATAAAGGTCTCAATTCCGCCTTAGTCTCCACCCTTATTGATGGTGTTTTTGGGGGAGACGACATGCTCCCATCTGACATAATACAAACTTGTAGATTAATCTTTGATGGAACAGGGATGATTGTTTTTAAACAAGAATGGGAGGATATTTGTGGAAGATTATTGGTTCAAGTAGTGGGGGCAGACCATCCCTTGCATGGATCTAGCTTGCAACATCTGATGGGTACAGATCCAGCGATAATTACCCCTCAAGCGCAAGCTCAAGGCCTACGAGCCCAGAAAATTATGGCAACTACTCGTGCGGCCAGAGACGCCATTTGCATAGCTTGTAGGGTCGTTGCAAAGCCGTCCTCTTGGTCTACTATGAAACAAAATGAAAGTGAGAGCTTTACACAGTTCATAGACCGCCTCCAGGCAGCGATCGACTCTTCAACATTACCTGCAGAGGCAAAAGGCCCAGCTGTAACAGAATGCATACGTCAACAATGCAATTCAGCGACCAAAGAAATTTTCCAACCCTGGATGGAGCAAAGCACTCCTGAACCCACTCCCCCCTCGAGAAGAGACCCATTTTATGGCTCAACTTATTATAGCTCAACCTGCGATACAGCCCCAACTGCAACCATCATTCAATACATGGACAATATCTTGATCGCCGCGCCGTCAGAAAATCAGGTGGACCACTTGGTGTCAACAATTTCCGAAACCCTGAAAGCAAACGGGTTTGAAATTGTGAGTGCAAAAATTAAGAAAGGACCATGTGTAAGCTTTTTAGGAGTAGGAATTGCAGGTTCTTATATAACCCCTCCTCAGGTAAAAATCCGTCGACACATTGAAACACTTTATGATATGCAACAGCTAGTAGGGTCTTTACAATGGCTCCGCAATATCGTCCTAATTCCCCCTGAAATCCTGCCCCCCCTGTATGATCTTCTAAAAGGAAAAAAACCATGGGAGAAAAAAGCTCTGACGACGGAAGCAATGAGCTCTCTCGATTTCATCGAACAACAGGTATCGTCAAGCACGCTCGCCAGATGGGACCCCAATGAACCACTTGATCTGTACGTACATTTCATGTCAGGAGGAGGAGTAGGAGCACTAGCTCAGGGCTCCCCTGAAGAAGCCCAACCAATACAATGGATAGCCCTGGGAAAACCATCACGTGCTTTCTCTCCAGGGGTCGAGTGCATTGGCAATCTCATCATGAAAGGCAGAAAACTCGCCCTAAGACACTTGGGCATTGAGCCTGCCAGGATATATCTCCCGTAAGCAGCTCTCAACGCAGTCAGTGATGACATCAGAGTATTTAGCTATAGCCCTGACTGGATTTGGTGGAGAAATCCGGTACGCCACAAAACCTCCCTGGACTCAAATGTTGGCGGTTGTACACGTTGACCCCCCATCTAAGGTCATGGACCGACCTCAGGAAGGACCAACAGTCTTTACAGATGCATCTTCAACGACATCGACTGCCGTAGCAGTGTGGCAATCAGGAGACGAATGGCACCGTATCAAAACAGCCGATTATGAGCTTTCAGTTCAACAGCTGGAAGCAGCAGCTATAGTACTAGCATGCGGGCTGTTCCCGATGGAACATCTCAATATAGTGACTGACTCCATGTTTGCAGCTAAACTTTGCCTAGCCATGTCAGGCCCTGGCGTGACAACATCCACAGCAGCGCTAATGCTCAAAGAGGCACTCTCCGCCAGGAAAGGCACCTTTTCAGTTCTCCATGTCAACAGTCAAAGTCCTGTTAAAAGGTACTTCCAAATTGGTGATGATAAAGCTGACACTGCTGCAAAAGAATTACGGACGCTAAGGGAGGCCCGTCAACTACATGAATCTCTGAAATCGAAATTAGAAATATTAGCAAAGGCAGAAGGCTTTACCAATGCCATTCCATCAGAAGACCAAGTACGCCTTTTGGCAAACGCCCTGCTAATGTTCAACCAATTCCCCAGAGAAGAGGCGCATAGCCCCGCCCAAAAATACTGGACCACTCGAGCATTAGAAGAAGGTCCACCGGCCACAATCAGAAATGAACTGGGAAAATGGGAACAGGGGTGGAGGCTAGTTTTAACAGGACGGGAGTATTCTGCAGTTAAAAAGGTGAAATTAAATGGTGCCCTCTTAAACCCGACCTCTAGGATGAAACTAATGAGAACTATAAGTTTTTATTCACAGGACCTAACCATCAGGCACCCCCGTAACCCGTATGCTCCTGTGGCAAGAGAGGAGAGTGAGTTGGAGAATACCCTGACTACAACGGATAGCTCTGCTTCACCAGAACCCGAGCATCAGCTGAGATGCCCCCGCAAAGGGCTGCTGTGGTGTTTTTGTGTAATTTTGCTGCTGCGATGTTTCTGTTTGATTTTGCTTTTAGGGTTCATAGTATCTTGTGGCTCGTATGAACACCAGCCATGGGAATGGGTATTAACGAGATGGGATCAAGAGATGCTGCAAACAATCATCACTTCGGGGCCTCCTAGCTTTCAGGTAAAACTCTGTAACTTAGCCCCAGTAGAGTCCTGTTTACACACGTCGAGCTATTACATGTGTCCCGGCTCTAACCCCGGCAGGCCTTACTGTAACGCCCCCAATCAGTATTACTGTTCCCACTGGGGATGTGAGACAATTGCCTCAGATTGGGCACCAGGGGCAGGACCAGACAAATATTTGAAAGAACAACCAGGACCTTACGGGTGTGTCATTCCTCCAAAAGACCCCTTAAGACCAGGGCTAGCAGCAACCCATGGGAAAATCAAGAATTGTTGTCTGTACCTTAGGCTCAGTGTCACCAATGAGGATGATCCGAGATGGATGATTGGGAAAACTCGGGGCGTCAGACACTATGAATCTAGTACAGACAGGGGGAGCTTGTTTTCTATTAGAAAACGGGAAATACAAAGCAGCACAGCAATCGCCCCCAATGTCATAGCCAAAAGTGACAATGACGTCGAGCAAGGAAGAGAAAGCTTGCCATTATCCACCCCTATCTTGACTACCCCCCTAGTAGCTAAGCAGATAACCCCTCCAAGCAAACCCAAGGTGGGCCCTTACCGCTTACCTGATAAGCCGTTCCTTAATGTACTGAATGCTACCTTTTGGTCATTGAACCAATCAGATCCAGACCTCACGAGCTCCTGCTGGCTGTGCTGCAATATGAACCCGCCCTTTTATGAGGGCGTCGCCCTCAATGCCTCCTTTTACAATTCGCCAGACAATAATCCAACTCAATGCAGGTGGGACACACCACGGAGAGGGATCACCCTGAACCAGGTCAAAGGCCAGGGCGTATGTCTGGGCAATACCGCTTTGGCAAACCGGGGTAGTTTTGTTTGTGCGAACACTGTTAGGGTCAACAGAGCCTACAAATGGGCAATCCCGCCTACATCCGCAAAGTGGGTCTGCCACAAGTCAGGAGTAACCCCCTGTGTGTCCCTTATTCTTTTTGATAATTCTGCCAACTTTTGTGTCCAAGTTATAGTTGTTCCTAAGGTCCTATATCACCCAGAGGAAGACCTATATCACTATTTCAAAGAACCTCACTGGACTGATAAAAGAGCGGTACTAACAGGCATCACCATTGCAACGCTGCTCGGGCTAAGAGCGGTCGGCACAGCCACGGGAGTTTTGGCCCTCGCAACCCAGCGCCAGGGATTATCCCAGCTACAAATGACCATAGATGAGGACCTGCAAAGAATTGAAAAAACTATCTCCTTTTTGGAAAAAGTCTCTTTCCTTTTGAAGGTCGTTTTGCAGAATAGGCAAGGGTTAAAGCTTCTACTGTTGTATCAAAGAGGTTTTTGTACCACATTAGGGGAAGAATGTTGTTTTTATGCAGCCCACACAGGAATCGTACAGGACACCATGGCTGAATTGAGAGATCGGCTAGCCCAAAGGGAAAGAGAAGCCCTACAAGAATGGTTTGGCTCTTGGTTCAGTCTCCATGGCTAACCATCCTTTTTTCCACTCTGATCGGCCCACTCACCATAATACTGCTGGTACTAATTTTTGGGCCTTGCATATTGAATAAGTCAGTGTCGTTTGTGAAAAGCTGCTTAGAAAAGGTTAACATTCTGTTTATCGATCTCTTTAGAGCAAATGCTCTAAAGCATGCTCACTCAGCACTCAATATATTACCTCCTTAGTCTGTCATTTTAAGTCTGATAGTCTAAGTATTATCTATAGCCTTAATGTTTTATATGCATGCTTTATTTTTATATTTACCAGCGTTAAGAACAAAGAACTCTAAATATTTTACCTTTAGAAACTCCCTTGGTCTTCCCCCAGAGTGCTGGCCAGACTCTGGGTAGAACCCAACAGGAGATTTAGAATCAGATGTTCCCGCTTAAAGGAACTTGCCAGTCATTTTGGCCTGTTGATTTCAGAGCAGGGCCTGCTTGCAGCGATGTTGGATGCCTCTCCTACGGATGGACGCATCACGTAGGGTTTCCGGTTTGTGAGGAAGGGCACTCTGATTCTCGCTGCACCCAGGGTTCCCTAGTGATTGCGGGTCTGAATGTTAGCATTCTTATTGACTAAGTGCACTATTTTATATTTTAATCACAAATAATACATTTAGTTTACCTTTTTATCAATGATTGCAGCTGCTATATAATTCCAGCCTTTATGAAACATTCTTTAGGTACGCTGTGTTTTTTAAGGTTTATCTAATTCCTAATCAATATAACTTTCCAATAAATTTGACAGGTATTGTCATATCATTAAAATAGCATGGGAGGGGGGGGAAATGTGGGAGTTAGGGTCTGGCGCTCGGAAGATATCGCGTTGTACGGGAAGATAAAACGTAGGCAGACGGATGTGACGCCATGGACCCAGGGTATAAAAAGCGGTGTTACGCAATAATAAACGCCATTTGCCATCCATCACATTGATGTCTGTGTGCAGATGGACCGAGCGGCCTGGGGTTGGCCGCCGTGTTGTTTTTCCCTGAGCCAGGTCGTTAAGCATCATTAGGCAAGAGACGAGAAGTGGTCAGCATCCCAGACCTGCAGGGTGAGACGAGCTGGGATCTTGTACTCCGTCTCATCCCAGGAGAACATGGACTCCTTCTTGGAGATGACGATCCTCTCCTCGGCCATCAGGTAGTCGAAGGGGAAGATGTAGCGCCAGTTGAAGTTGTCTTCACCGGTGAGCGAGTGGTAATGGAGCCCCTCGCAGGGGGGAGAACGTGGCGCAGGGATGGCTGCCGGTTGTCACAAAGGGGATCCCAGCCGCCCTGTGACGTCACAAAGGGGATTCCAGCTGCCTTGTGATGTCACAAAGGGGATTCCAGCCGCCTTGTGATGTCACAAAGGGGATTCCAGCTGCCTTGTGATGTCACAAAGGGGATCCCAGCCGCCCTGTGACGTCACTAAGGGGATTCCAGCTGCCTTGTGATGTCACAAAGGGGATTCCAGCCGCCTTGTGATGTCACAAAGGGTGCTCCAGCCACCCTGTGAGGTCAAAAACGGGGGAGGCTCCAGCCACCCAATATAAAAGGCCGCAGCCGCCCTGGGCCCACAGCCATGGAGTGTTCCAACAGCCTCACCTCGGCAGACATCTTCCCACTGTTCATGCTCCTCCTGCCGCCCCTCCTGTTCGTCGGCGTGTTGATGGTCGAGTGGCTCTGGGTATGTGACGGCTGCACTGTGCTGTGCCGGGGGGTGGGATGGCGTGGGGAGGTGTTGGGGGGCTGTGGGGCTGATGTGGTGTGGGGGGGTTGGGGATGCTGTGGGGAGTTGTGGGGTGTATGGTGTGGGTCTGGGAGCTGCCTCTGTCTCACTCAGCTCTTGGTGTCCTGCAGAGCTCAAGGCAGAAGGCAAAGCAAGGGACAACGGTGAAAGCAAGGATGGAGAAGAGTGAATTCAACCTGGAAACATGGTGAGTGCTGGGGGAGGCCCCCAGATCCTGCCCCAGACCCTCAGCCCGTGCCCTGCCCGCGCTGGGCAGCCCTGCCCATCCCGCCGGAGGGGCCGCAGTGCAGCAGGTTCACCTCCCTCTCTCCTCCCCTGCAGTGCCAGCGCGACGTTGCTGAACACAGAGCAACTGTGCCCGCTACACCGGACACGATCAATGATCTCCGTCCTAATAAGCAGCTCCAGTTCTGCGGACACCGTCTGCTCCTTCCCGGAGCCCTGCCCCGGTGCCACGGCAGATCTGGCGGCACAAGAGCGCTCAGGACCCGCCCAGACCCCCAAGGATGATCCGGGGCTGGTGGAGAACCTGGGACCAGCCCTGGGCCAGGACCCCCCACTGGAGAGGTCAGCAGGGAGCAGTCAAGAGCAGGTCTCTGGGGATGAGGGCGAAGTAGCACAGAGACCCAGGGATGTGGAGCCAGACCCTGACAGTCACCAGGAGCACGTGTGGACGCTCTTTACCAGAATGTGCATTGAGGACAATGGAGTGGAGCTTCCTGCGCCAGACACGGACACCGAGAGGATTCCAAACACGGGATCCTTGGAAATGGGCTGGAGCAGCTCCATGATGTCGGGCAGCAGCACCCCCGTGACCATGGGCAGCACCATCTGGGCGGCGCCGGGCGGGAGCAGCCCAGCGGAGCCCAGTCCCCAGCAGCGGGTGCCCACGGGCAGGAAGCGTGCCTGGGCGGCCCGGGGGCTGTGCAAGTGGGGCCGTGCCCTGCGGGAGTCCCGTGCCCAGCTCTGCAGGCGTGTCAGCGCCTGGTGGAAACGGGACCGGCAGTGCTGCTGCAGGTGCTCCCGCAAGCCCCTGAGGCAAAACTATCCCTGACTGCAGCGGGCAGCCTGGAGAGAGCAGTTGGGGGTGTAGGGCTGGGGAAGTCCCTGCAATGACCCCACCTGAAAAATATCTTTCCTCCATCCCTGGTGCCGTGGTTCTTCCACACAGCCCTTGATGCGCGCCCTCCCCTGTCCCCTTTGCCAAACCTCCCCTTTGGGTCCCTTGCTGACCCCCCCGCCTCTGCCGGGTCTCCCCCAGGTCCTGGCTCCGAGCTCCCCCGGGCTTGGTCACCTCTGTCCGGCCCCGCGTCCGTAGGCACCGCGACGGGGGCGTTTGCTTGGCCCAGAGCTGCTCCTGCCAGAGCAGGCAGGGACTGTGCCTGCCTGCACCCTGCTCCTGCCTCCTGCCCCCTCCAGAGCCCGGGGGCTGCGGGGCACCCACTGCAGGAACAGGGGGACCGCACACGTCGGGTCTTTGCCTCTTTTCACCTGGAACACATTCGCTCAACAGTAAAGGTCTTTACTGTCAGGCAGGAATTCTTCCTGGCAGCGCTGGGCGCACTCGCTGTTACCGTCAGTTTGGCCTCACAAGAACCGCCGAAGGCTCAGCTGGAAGCTGTAGAAGGCAGGCAGGCTGTGCTGCAGCGCTGGGTGCTGGGGGGATCGTTCCACCCAAGGGCCGTGCCGAAAGACAAGGGCACGCTTCTCCTGTCACACCAAAGCAGCGAATATTCCTGTCATTTCCGACACGTACACACCGATTCCCGGAGGACCGACTGCCCGTGCCAGTGCGTTGTTTGGGGGAGAGTCCCTGCGGGGCTTCCCCAGGTGTCTGCTGGTTTCTCTGCCCTCCCCGGGATGGACCCGTCAGAGCTGCAAACATGAGGTCCTTGGGCACAATCCCCTGCGAGGCCCCTCACAGCTCTGAGCCCCAACTGCGGGCAGGCAGGAGGCAGCAGCTCCCCCCTTTTCCTGAGACTTTGCACTCACAAATCCCAGCTCTCAGGACTCCAAACCCAAACCACCTTTTGGCAGAAAAAGAGCCGCCGTGGCTGTGGCAGAAGAGTCAGAGGTCCCTCGGCCGGAGCTGATCCGGCCGTTCCCTGAGCCAGCGCTAATCAGCACGTGCAAGTATGGAAGCGCAGGCTGTGGCAGGTGTCCCCCCCAGTGAAGATCGGGCTCCATGGCCGCTGGAGCGGAGCAGCTCCTGATTGCCTTTGCTCTCGGGGCTTCCCGGCAGTTGGGGCCTTTGGCCAACGGGAGCCGCTACGGGGCACAGGTCAGATTGGGGCTGGGTGTCAATGGAGCCCTGGGGCAGCCATTTTGAGCTCCTCCCCTCGGGCAGCCATTTTGAGCTCCACCCCTCGGGCAGCCATTTTGAGCTCCTCCCCTCGGGCAGCCATTTTGAGCTCCTCCCCTCGGGCAGCCATTTTGAGCTCCTCCCCTCGGGCAGCCATTTTGAGCTCCTCCCCTCGTGCAGCCATTTTGAGCTCCTCCCCTGGAGCAGCTCGCTGCCGTCGGTCGAGGACTCTCCCCTGGGGTCGGGACGTCGCCCAAGGAAGCTCCTCCAGGTGATCTGGGTCGGGGCGCTGCCCTGAGCAGGTCCTCGAGGTGGAGAGCCCTCGCTTGTCAGGTGAGTGATCAAGCGTTTGGGGTGGCCGTTAAACCCCACAGAGTTCTTTGTTCTGCGTTCTGGGGTGCCGTTGAACCCTGGAAAGCTGTTCTGTTCTCCGCGCACAGACATTCGAACCTGCAATTTACGGAGAGCTAGTTTCCTGCGCTCGTCGTAATTTGTCATTATTTTGGTGGGGGGCTGTCTAATTGAGAGCAGCCGTAAGGCCCGCGCTCCTCCCGCTGAGGCCGCCGCGGGCTCAACCCGAACCCCCCCACTCCTCACCCCGGGGAAGGCCCTTCCCCCGGCGCGGGGAGCAGCACGAGGTCGGGGCCGCCGGGCTCCGGCTGCGCGTTCACCCCCCGGCGGCCGGGCTCGAGCGGGCTGTCGGAGAAGCCCCGATCGCTGCCGCCCGTGTGTGCGGGCGGCACCAGGCGGCGGCGCGGCCCGGCCCGGCGGCGCAGAGGACACGGGGCCCCGCGGCCGTCGCTGCCCCGCAGTCCGGCCCGAGCCCCGCGCTCGCGCCCGCCACTCGCGGCCGCCGCCGCCCGGCGCGGGAGCGGGAGCGGCCGCCGCGGGGCGGGAACGGGCGGCGCACGCGCGTTTGCCCGGCGCCGCCGTTTGCCCGGCGCCGCCGTTTGCCCGGCGCCGCCGTTTGCCCGGCGCCGCCGTTTGCCCGGCGCCGCCGTTTGCCCGGCGCCGCCGTTTGCCCGGCGCCGCCGTTTGCCCGGCGCCGCCGTTTGCCCGGCGCCGCCGTTTGCCCGGCGCCGCCGTTTGCCCGGCGCCGCCGGGGCCGGTCCGGCCGCGCCGCGCATGCGCTGTGTCTGCGGGGCCGCGTGAGGCGGGGAGCCGGCGCGGAGGCGGCTCGGCGGGGCCCGGCCCCGGCCCTCAGCCCCCGCGGCCCCGACCCCGGCGCCGAGGAGCGCGTCGCCGCCCGCCGCCCTCGCGTCGCCGCCCTCCTCGATGCCGAGCCCCGGCGAGAAGCGGCGCTCGTCCCCGGTGCCCCGGCTGCGTGGGCCTGACCCCCAGCCGCCCCCGCCGCCCAGATCGGAGCCGGGTCCAGGCCCCTCCCTGCCCCGGACCGGCACCAAGTCCCTCACCTTCTCCCCACAGCCCGGTTCAGGTCACAGATGATCTCCCCTCCCCAGAACGGTGCCGGGCTTGATGCCCCCACCCCCAGGCCGGGGCCGGTTCCACATCCTGCGCCCCGAGCTGGCAGCCAGTCCTGACCCCAGCCCGGGCCAGCACAGGCTCAGAGACCGACTCCAGGTGTCAGAATATCCCCTGTCCCACAACGGCACTGGGGCCAGGACCCCTACCAAAAACTGGCGGGGGGCAGCCACCCGATGTGGCCTTGCCAGCCTTCACGGGACCCGGGATCTCTCCCCAAACTGGCCTTGGCGCTCCCCTGAATCCCAAGCCAGAGACGCTCCCTGTTCTCTGCCAGATATTAGGAGCACGGGGACCTCCCGATGTCTGCTCATCCCAAAGGCAAGGACATCCCCGCCCTGTCCGAGGCACAGCACTGAGGCAGCAATACCCCCTTCCCCAAGAGATTCCCCTGCCATGGACCCGCTGCCCCCCTGGACAAAATCTGCATCAGACTAGTGGCATCCTGGAGCAGGCTGCTGTTCCCAGACCTGGGGCTCACCAGCCATGGCACACACCTTTCCCCGAAGCAGGACTGAAGTGGGGGCCTCTCCCAAGCCTTAGAGGCCCCTCCAGCCTGGGGGATATTGGGCCATGGGATCAGTGCCAATGCTGGAATGGCTCCGGACAGAAGCTGGCTGTCTTCATGGCCAAGCCGGGGTCCCCCCCAGCCACCTAAGGGCTGCCCCCTGACAGCCTCTGCCCCATGCCTGCCCCATCCCCACCTGGAAAGCAAACAGAGGCTGAGCCTCCCCAGCCTTGTGCTGAAGCAGTAACTAGCCTTGGGCTGCAGTCCCAGATGTAGAAAAAGAAGCCTGGACGCTGTTTTCCCTCTGGGCGGCTGTCCCCACCTTTCCTGCCTCCTTTCTGCATCTGCAGGGACCTGCTGGCCTGGGACTAAGCCTGCTGAGGGGAAGAGAGAGCAGAGTGTGCTGCGCTGAACCATGCAGTCTGGGTTGGGATGCCGGATTCAAGGGCATCCCCGAGCATGATGTGGTGTAAAATGTTCAGTCTTATTCCCTCTTCTGCCCCAGGGAGGCCCTTGGAGAAGATGTGGAGCCAAAAGTGCCTGAGGAGGAGGAGGAGGAGGAAGAGCAGAGGAAGAGCCACAAGCACATTGAGGAGTGCAGGCAGGTGTGGCGGTAGGAGGGGAAGATCCTCTTGGGTCCCTGATATTTGGCTTTACCCTTCTTTTAGCTTTGTACAGTGCTTAGTGTCACACAGCAGCATTTATGTGAGAAGCAGCAGGGACAGGAACTCCTCAGGACTGGGTGGTGGGGGATTTGGGGGCTGGATCCTAGGGGTAGGATTTCCCGTGGATTGTAAGGGCGTAGGAGTGACGCCAAGCATCCAAACCAAAACCCCGCCGTGCCTAACCGCATCTGCACGCACGGGGGAAGTGAGAGAGGGGGGTGCTCTGAGCGTGTTCCTCTTGGCGCTGATGGCCTGCGGGGCTTTCCAGGAGAGGGAGGCCCGCGGGTGCTCATCGATCCTGCCGTAGCAGGAAGACAGAGCTTAGGGCTCCACACAGGCACCTCAGCATGGGGACAGGAGCCAGACCCTGGGCAGGCAGGGTTCCTGCAGCATCCCTCCCTCCAGAACGCAGGTCTTTGGGTGTGAAATGTGTGCCGCTTCCTTCACAGAGGCTGGCCAAGCTGCTCTTTGATGGCACGCAGATGGTGACAAATACCCGGGTGGCCGCTGACTTGAGGGAAACACAGAGGAGGGCAGAGGAGGCAGAGCTGAAGCTGCAGAGGTAAGAGACTGCACCGCGAGTCGGCGCTGCTGGGAAGGATGTTGGTGCAGCTTTCTGAGGACATCCTAATGCTGGTCATCCAGAAACACTTGGCAGTTAGGGCTGTGCTGTTCAGAAGGAAAATCTAGGCACCTCCAGGTCCCACCTGCTGTCACGTCCTGCTCCGAAGAGGGAGACAAGTGACGTAGATTCATAAATCCCCAACGGAGCAGAGATTGGTGAGACAAGTCTCAAAGTGCAGACATAAACATTTCTTCATTTCCCACAGTGTGTTGACTGGATACACAATAACTGACTAAGTGAAGAACAAATTATGGCAAGGGATATGATACGCCTTGCGTCCCTTAATGATAACAAGGGGGAAAAGAGAAGAAGAGAGAGAGAGATGGGAAGAGAGGGAGAGAGATCACCAGTCCAGGTTCCTGCGCTGGTTCTGCCAAGGAGGGTTCAGGGATGCATCCACCTGCTTCACTTCACTTCTTCACTCGCTCATCACCGTTATCCTTGCCCCCCCCCCCATTTATACACGCTTTCCTCGGGTCCTTCCCCCAGATTGATCTACATATCACGTGTCATAGGTGTGGGGAGGGGCAAGGCGCTTCGTGGGGTGCTGTAATTAGCATGATCTCGTTAGTCTTTATTAGCATATTCAGGGATGTCAACTTTAATACACGTTTTGTGGATAATGAAGCAAAGATCGCTCACGGGACAGATGCCCCTTGAAACTGTCACCGAAATCCGGGATAAAAATAACTTCTCGACTCCAATGTGATGCAGATAAGCAGACACTTCTTTACTGACGGCCGGACGTGTAGGGGAGCGCTCTCACCAACAACACGTGCCAGGCACCAGAATCACACACCTTATCTAGAACTTACTCATCCATATTCATTAAGTCTTCATACATAAGCATACAACTTCCAGGAAATCATTCACATATTCTCCTCCTATTTCCGATTCTGCGCAGTAGAGGTTAGAAATGTCTAGAAATGGCTCTGGGTGTAATGGGAGCAGGTGGTCCGTGAGCCGGGGGTCGCCATCTCCCCCTGCCGGAATTACCTTTTGCTTAAGGACACGGTTTTCTTGGCAGGTACCTGCCAGCTGTTACGGTCACTGCCCTCAGTTCCCGTTCATCCTGGACCTTGACAGCTACTTGCATTCTTCTAGTCCTGTACATGTATTATAAATCAGGTTACAAATCACCTCGTGTTTCGTTACCTGGGTTCTAACCGTTCCTACTAAACAGTTGTGACCAGTCCCTTCAGCCTTGGTACGGGGCTGTACAGGGGATTTTAGAGGAGCAGTCAGTTGCTAGATTCAAACTACAATAAATGTAAAATGATTTTTACTAAAATATCCCTTAATTCTATACTTATATTAAAATCAAACACAATTTAATTTCAGTTGATAATAAAATCAGTAACATTTCCCCCCTTTGAAGGTGTTGAAAATCATTTCAATACTTTCACACTTTTTATTCATTTTCATCTTTGAGGCCAAAGTTGCCAGATGATGGTGGTGGCGCGCTGTAGCCTGGTGGCATAGTGGGTACTTCTCTCATCATTCTACGATATATTGCAGCCTATTAGTAAACTGTATGTTACCAACATAATCATCAACAGGACAGTTCATAGCAAAAACAGAATTTTGATTAAGGATTTCAGCCAAGAGCTCAAATTCTAATCCACTAAAAATGTTTCCTAGCCGATCTTCTGACATATCTTCTCGAATGGTTTCTGTTTCTTTTCCGATTTTGCCTCACAGATCTAAATCCTGTTCTACATCCTGTGTAACATTCGGGGTATGAATGCAGCAATGATCCAATCTGTCTTTGCGATATCCACACACTCCATGCTCTTTCAACAGAAGCATGTCTAGTGCCATCCTGTTCTGAAGTGTCATTCTAGAAGTTACCTGTAATTGGATGTTTAATTCTTGAAATCCTTTTCTTGTAACATCGGCCAATTTTTCTCCTTGTCCTGTTAAGTGATAAAGCCATTCTCTATTCCTGTAGGACGCTATTGGGTTCAAACAGACTCTAAAGCCCAGCCAATTTTTTACTCCTGTTGTTGGTTCATTCCAAGCGTCATCATCCGTTTCAGACCTTTTGATTCGTTGTAATTTTAAATTTTCCAGGGATCCCTTGAGTGGTGATTTCTTCCCAATCGGACACAATGTTGGCAGGCCTAAAGTAATTTGTTTCACCTTACCATCTACCGGTAAGTGGGTTGTCCGGGTGCCATCACTTAATGCCCAAACTAAATGCCCTGGGCTCTGAATGGCAGATTTCTTACAACTAGAGGAGTATCCTCTTCTGGGTGTAAAGAGACTAGTCATGGTGAGGTTATTATGAACACCTCGACAATAACAGCCAAACTTTAAAGCAGCTGCCAAATGAGGAATTCTTTGAATTATTAAGTCTGCATTGCTGCAATCATACACCCTTTCACATTTCTACCATGGTACTACATGTCCCTTTCCTTGTCGGGTAGTGCCTTTGTCTACTGTCGGGGGAAGGATTGCAAACACGCCTTTAATCCAGGTACTGTCCCAAGTTTTTAATTTTAATCTACCCGTTTGAACTCTTTTCCTGGTTACTGGATTGTTTTTCAAACATACGTCACATTTTGCAGTTATTAATTTAGCCATGTCTATCATCTTGACAGATAAAACTTGTTTTTGTAAAGAAGTTACTAAAGCTTCTGCTCCCTAATGACATTCTTGAGGTTTGGTTTGCATTCTTTCTTTTATTAACAAAGGTGGAACTACTGCTCGTCTGTGAGGGGTTACTGTTTTGGAGGGAATTAATGCCATTTGAAATATTCGTTCTCTTGCTGTCCGGTCGGCCAAATTACTTCTAGCAATTTCTTTTGTGTTCCTAATTAGGTGTGCTTTACAGTGCATGATTGCTACCTGATTTGGTTTTTGAACTGCTTGTAATAATTGTCAAATGTAATTTTGATGCATAATATTTGATCCCTGAGAGGACAGTAATTTTTTTTTTTTTTTCCACAAAGCTCCATGGACATGTACCACCCCAAGAGCATACTTTGAGTCTGTCCAGGTATTTACTTTCTTCGTTTCCCTTAGTTCTAAGGTTCGAATCAAAGCAATGAGTTCTGATCTCTAAGCTGATGTGGCACTCGTCAGTGCCTTTGCCTCTCTAACTGTGGTGTCTGTTGTTACCGCATGCCCAGCGTATCGAACTCCTTGCTCCATAAAGCTGCTGCCATCTGTGTACAATTCCCAGTCTGGTTGCTCCAAGGGTACATCCTTCAGATCTTCTCGACTGGAATAAACATACTCGATAGCAGCCAAGCAGTCCTGCTCCAGTGGCTCTTCTTCCTGTGTGGAACTTAAAAACACTGCAGGATTTACCAGGTTAGTTGTTTTTAGACTCACACCATCTTGTTCAGCCAGTACTACCTGGTACTTCATCATTCAGCTCAGAGACAGCCAATGTCCCCCCTTCTGTTCTAAACCAGTTATCACCGTCTGTGGGACACAGACTGTTATTGTGCTTCCCAAAGTTAATTTCTGAGCTGCCTGTGTGAGCATCACTGTTGCAGCCACAGCTCGAAGGCAGTTTGGGCACCCTTTGCTCCCCGTGTCCAGTTGTTTAGAGAAGTATCCGACAGGTCGTTTCCAGCTTCCCGTCTTCTGAGTCAGCACACCCAGTGCCAGGCGTTGTCTTTCGTGAGCCAACAGCTCACAGCCTTTGGTGATGTCCAGAAGTCCTAAGGCAGGCGCAGGCATTAAAGCGGTTCAGTTCTGTGACAGCCCGTTGTTGCTGTGGGCCCCATGTCGAAGGAGAGTTCTTCGGGCCTCATGTAGCAGTTTAGCTGTCAGACCATAACTCATGATCCAGAGGCGGCACCACCCTGTCATTCCTAAGAATGCTCTGAGTTCATGAATATTTTCCGGCTCACATGGCTTCTCAGTGTTCTGTTCCTAATTGCCGCTGCCCTTCTGAAATCTCAAAGTCCAAATATATCACAGTCTGACAAGCTATTTGGGCGCTTTTTTTTTTTTTTTTCCCCTTGGCTACCTTGTACCCATTCGGTGCCAGAAAATTAAAAAGATCTATTGTTACCTGTATGTAGGTAAATCTTTTTTTTTTCTGTAGCAATCAGTGTGTCATCCACATATTGTAAAAGCAAATGTCCAGGTGTTGGTTTGTCCTGTTTCCGTGTTTCAAGCTCTTTTGCCAGCTGATTTCCAAAAATTATCGGGCTATTTCTAAATCCTTGGGGTAGTCTTGTCCATGTCAGCTGCATCTTTGTCCTGTTTGTGGATTTTCCCACTCGAAAGCAAACAATTTTCTGTTTTCCTTCTCCAAGGCATACAAAAGAAAGCATCTTTTAAATCCAGCACTGTAAACCACTGATAAGTCTCCTTTAAAGCTGTTAACAGCGTGCAAGGATTTGCTGCTACAGGATATATACCCTTAACTATGTGATTCACTGCTCTGAAGTCTTGCACTAACCTATATTCACCCGACGGTTTTCTGACTGGTAGAATGAGAGTTTTATCCTCAGATTCACACTCCTCCAAGAGTTTATATTTCAAAAATTATCAATCAGTTTCTTTCTTATATCTGGTACCGATTGTTCTATAAAAATCCAAGCCAATTATATCTGAGCTGCCTCAGTTTCTACTTTCAAATCAGTATTTATTCTTTCTGGCAGCTTCTTTTAGTCTTCCCAGAAACGCTGAGGGAGATTCATTCTTATCTTGTCTCACCTCATACAATTTAGACCAGTTCAGAAACCTAGGCATGGCGTGTTTAACTCCATGTAAAACCCATTTCTGATACCGACTCAGTCTTTCTCTGTGCTCCACATTATTTGGATCCCCACTGCGGATCCCCAGACAGAAAGTTCTGCTCTAATATTCCACCTGCTGTCCCACTCAATACAGTCACTTCTGCCTGTGCTTTGCCAGCCTCCAATACCATCTGTTTTTTTCTGTATCATCTAACACATTAGCTAAAATCACCTGTAAATCACTCCAGTCCGGGTTCTGTGTTCTGATGATAGTATCTGCCACTCTGCCTGTTCTCTCCGGATCCTCTCTGTACACTCCTGCTGCCTGCTTCCAAGCCATCGAATCCGTCACTGAAAAGGCACTTTCACATACACCGGCCCATCGTTGCCAGCTCCCTGCCGCAGGGGAGCTATTGTTTGTACCTGCTGCCGAGTTCTTTCGAGATGCAGGGGTATGAATTACAACCTCAGACGGCCCTTCATCCACATCCTCTAGTCCGCTACTCTCAGGTTCCTCTACCTGTTCTCTATATTCTCGCCCCCCGATGCCGTTCTCCCTGTGGAGGGGATATATCTAATTCTGGCCCTCCATCCTTTTCAGTAGAAGCAATTCTTTCCTTCAAACAATCTTTTCAAGTTCACATGTTGAACAACACTTTTTCACCTTTTTATCGTCAAAAGTTATAGCCATTACTAAATTATCCCTACTAATCAGCTTACATTCTTTCTGCCAATCCTTCCTTTGTCTTAAATAGGAAAAAAAAAAAATCAACATACGGCACTTCATTTCCCTTCTCTTCTACAAAACAGCATTAACTGCAGAATGGTATTATAATGCAGTGTCCCATTCACGAGCCATTTTCCCTGATCACCCAGAGTATACAGAGGCCACCAGCGATTACAATATTCAATCATCTGACTTTTCCTCAAATCATCATGTACCTCTCCCCAGTGTGCTAACAAACATCCTAACGGAGAAGTTTTCAGAACTTTGTCATTTGCAGCCAGATTACACATCCTTTTGCTTTTAAACAAACGAGTCAGCGTAGATGCCATGGTTCAGTTACTTTGTTAACACAATATACAATCGATCACTCGCTCAAGCCTATCGCTTCGTCCTTCTCCGGCTGCACCCCGCGCGGGATAACAGAACCGCGGATCCGAACCCCACACCCGCTTCGTGCTCAGTTGCACGTCTCACGCTCACAAACACGCTCACAAACACGCTCACACCTTTCTACAGTTACTACGACAAACAAAGGTATATAACACAATACAACACAATTCTTAATTACCGTACAATATTCAATTGACGAAACAACCAGTACCACAACTGAGTGCATAAAAACTTTTAACTTCCAATTAAATGCACTCCTTCTGAGAACTCTACAGCGTATAGGGTCTCTTGTTTCCAAATCCAGCTGTCCAACCCTGCAATAGCTTTCGCTTGTGTCTTACGGGCAGAGGCCTCGGCTTCCAATACACGAGGATCCTCTAGCCCAACCCTGCGCAGCTTTCGCCGCGTCTGACAGGCAGGCTTGTACAGTGGGACTCTAACCCGCTCCTACTGGTGGGACTCTAACCCACTTATCCCAGTACAAAAGAGAAGTGTCTTACCAAAATCCAGGGGACGTCGCGAAGAGCCGCATGGATCGGGGATCGATGGGTGTCCCCGAGAAATCCTCGGTGCCGGCTGGAACCGATCAGGTCCCCGACTCCTCCGGTCTCTCAGCGAGGTCCCATCTGGGGTGCCAGAAACTGTCCCCGAAATCCGGGATGAAGATAACTTACCGACTCCAATGTGATGCAGATAAGCAGACACTTGTTTATTGACGGCCGGGTGCGCAGGTGCGTGCTCTCACCAACAACGCACACCAGTCACAAGAATTATACAGTTTCTATATTATTCATTCATACATATTCATTAAGTATTCATACCTAAACACAAGAATTCCTGGAAATCATTATCATACTTCCCTCCTACTTCCGATTCTGCGCATTGAAGCTTAGAAATGTCTAGAAATGAGTCTGGGGTGTGATTTGGGTCGGTGGCCCATGAGTCGGTGGTCGCGATCTCCCCCTGCCGGAATTACCCATTACCCAGTTTCACTGTTCCTTGGCAGAGATCTGTAAACTGTGACAGTTCATTCTCCCCAGTTCTCATTACTCTCAGGTTGTGGTACTTCTGAGGCATTATCCAATGTATTCTAGGTAATAAATTACTTCTGTGTCTAGACATCTCCAACAACTTCAAACAGAATTATTTTCAATTCTAAATCTAATTCCCTAAGCAGTATCTAGGTGTACCTAGTAAATGATTACTGACCAATTCTTCGGCCTTGGTACAGGGCTATACAGAGGAATTCACAGTAGCATTGGTTTCTGGTTAGATGTGCAAAATGCAAGATGTAAACATGTAACCCTACTAAAATATTTCTGTATTCATACTGGAATCAAACATTATTAATTGTAATAATTCTGATTGGTGTCAAATCAGTGACAGGGGGCCAAGGAGGGCAACGGCATCCTGGCTTGTGTCAGCACTGGCGTGGCCAGCAGGGCCAGGGAAGGGATCTGAGCCCTGGGCTCGGCACTGGGGAGGCCGCCCCTCGATTCCTGGGTTCAGTTTTGGGCCCCTCACCCCAAAAAGGCCATTGAATGACTCGAGCGTGGCCAGAGAAGGGCAACGGAGCTGGGGCAGGGTCTGGAGCACAGGTCTGCTGGGGAGCGGCTGGGGGAACTGGGGGGGTTCAGTCTGGAGCAGAGGAGGCTGAGGGGAGACCTCCTGGCCCTCTGCAACTCCCTGCCAGGAGGGGGCAGAGAGGGGGGATGAGTCTCTGGAGCCAAGGCCCCAGCGCCAGGCCCCGAGGGAATGGCCTCAAGCTGCCCAGGGCAGGGTCAGGCTGGCTCTGAGGAAGGATTTCTGTGCAGAAGGGGCTGTTGGGCGTTGGAATGGGCTGCCCAGGGCAGGGGGGAGTCCCCGGGATCCCTGGAGGGGTTGAAGAGTCGGGCTGAGCCAGCGCTGAGGGATCTGGGGGAGTTGGGAACGGTCGAGCACCCTGGCCGAGATGCTGTGCGTAGTGATGTTCACTGAGGTGTACTTCGTGCTCGGCGCCATGTTTGCCCAGTGGCTCTGGGTATGTGACGGCTGCACCGCGCTGTGGTGGGGAGTGGGATGGGGTGGGTGGGGTGAGGGGCTGTGGGGGTGATGTGGCCTGGGAGCTGCTCCCGTCTCACCCAGCTCTTGGTGTCCTGCAGAGTTCAAGGCAGAAGGCAAAGCATGGGACAGCTGACGCCAAGATGGAGAAGAGCAAACAACCGACCCTGCAGAAATGGTGAGTGCTGGGGGAGGCCCCAGATCCTGCCCCAGACCCTCAGCCCGTGCCCTGCCCGCGCTGGGCAGCCCTGCCCGTCCCGCCGGAGGGGCCGCGGTGCAGCAGGTTTACCTCCCTCTCTCCTCCCCTGCAGTGCCAGCGCGACGTTGCCGAGCACAGAGCGCCTCTGCCCGCTACTGTGGTCACCATCGCTGAGCTCCCTCCCGATGAGCAGCTCCAGTTCTGCGGACACCGTCTGCTCCTTCCCGGAGCCCTGCCCCGGTGCCACGGCAGATCTGGCGGCACAAGAGCGCTCAGGACCCGCCCAGACCCCCAAGGATGATCAGGCGCTGGTGGAGAATCTGGGACCAGCCCTGGGCCAGGACCCCCCACTGGAGAGGTCAGCTGGGACCAGTCAAGGGCAGGTCTCTGGGGATGAGGGCGAAGTGGTACAGAGACCCAGGGACGTGGAGCCAGACCCTGACACCCCCGTGACCATGGGCAGCACCATCTGGGCGGCGCCGGGCGGGAGCAGCCCAGCGGAGCCCAGTCCCCAGCAGCGGGTGCCCACGGGCAGGATGCGTGCCTGGGTGGCCCCGGGGCTGTGCAAGGGGGGCCGTGCCCTGCGGGAGTCCCGTGCCCAGCTCTGCAGGCGTGTCAGCGCCTGGTGGAAACGGGACCGGCAGTGCTGCTGCAGGTGCTCCCGCAAGCCCCTGAGGCAAAATTATCCCTGACTGCAGCGGGCAGCCTGGAGAGAGCAGTTGGGGGTGTAGGGCTGGGGAAGTCCCTGCAATGACCCCACCTGAAAAATAAAATATCTTAAAATATCTTTCCTCCATCCCTGGTGCCGTGGTTCTTCCACCCAGCCCTTGATGCGCGCCCTCCCCCGTCCCTTTGCCAAACCTCCCCTTTGGGTCCCTTGCTGACCCCCCGCCTCTGCCGGGTCTCCCCCAGGTCCTGGCTCTGGGACGGGGACGTTTGCTTGGCCCAGAGCTGCTCCTGCCAGAGCAGGCAGGGACTGTGCCTGCCTGCACCCTGCTCCTGCCTCCTGCCCCCTCCAGAGCCCGGGGGCTGCGGGGCACCCACTGCAGGAACAGGGGGACCGCACACGTCGGGTCTTTGCCTCTTTTCACCTGGAACACATTCGCTCAACAGTAAAGGTCTTTACTGTCAGGCAGGAATTCTTCCTGGCAGCGCTGGGCGCACTCGCTGTTACCGTCAGTTTGGCCTCACAAGAACCGCCGAAGGCTCAGCTGGAAGCTGTAGAAGGCAGGCAGGCTGTGCTGCAGCGCTGGGTGCTGGGGGGATCGTTCCACCCAAGGGCCGTGCCGAAAGACAAGGGCACGCTTCTCCTGTCACAGCAAAGCAGCGAATATTCCTGTCATTTCCGACATGTACGCACCGATTCCCAGAGGACCGACTGCCTGTGCCAGTGCGTTGTTTGGGGGAGAGTCCCTGCGGGGCTTCCCCAGGTGTCTGCTGGTTTCTCTGCCCTCCCCGGGATGGACCCGTCAGAGCTGCAAACATGAGGTCCTTGGGCACAATCCTGTGCGAGGCCCCTCACAGCTCTGAGCCCCAACTGCGGGCAGGCAGGAGGCAGCAGCTCCCCCCTTTTCCTGAGACTTTGCACTCACAAATCCCAGCTCTCAGGACTCCAAACCCAAACCACCTTTTGGCAGAAAAAGAGCCGCCGTGGCTGTGGCAGAAGAGTCAGAGGTCCCTCGGCCGGAGCTGATCCGGCCGTTCCCTGAGCCAGCGCTAATCAGCACGTGCAAGTATGGAAGCGCAGGCTGTGGCAGGTGTCCCCCCCAGTGAAGATCGGGCTCCATGGCCGCTGGAGCGGAGCAGCTCCTGATTGCCTTTGCTCTCGGGGCTTCCCGGCAGTTGGGGCCTTTGGCCAACGGGAGCCGCTACGGGGCACAGGTCAGATTGGGGCTGGGTGTCAATGGAGCCCTGGGGCAGCCATTTTGAGCTCCTCCCCTCGGGCAGCCATTTTGAGCTCCTCCCCTGGAGCAGCTCGCTGCCGTCGGTCGAGGACTCTCCCCTGGGGTCGGGACGTCGCCCAAGGAAGCTCCTCCAGGTGATCTGGGTCGGGGCGCTGCCCTGAGCAGGTCCTCGAGGTGGAGAGCCCTCGCTTGTCAGGTGAGTGATCAAGCGTTTGGGGTGGCCGTTAAACCCCACAGAGTTCTTTGTTCTGCGTTCTGGGGTGCCGTTGAACCCTGGAAAGCTGTTCTGTTCTCCGCGCACAGACATTCGAACCTGCAATTTACGGAGAGCTAGTTTCCTGCGCTCGTCGTAATTTGTCATTATTTTGGTGGGGGGCTGTCTAATTGAGAGCAGCCGTAAGGCCCGCGCTCCTCCCGCTGAGGCCGCCGCGGGCTCAACCCGAACCCCCCCACTCCTCACCCCGGGGAAGGCCCTTCCCCCGGCGCGGGGAGCAGCACGAGGTCGGGGCCGCCGGGCTCCGGCTGCGCGTTCACCCCCCGGCGGCCGGGCTCGAGCGGGCTGTCGGAGAAGCCCCGATCGCTGCCGCCCGTGTGTGCGGGCGGCACCAGGCGGCGGCGCGGCCCGGCCCGGCGGCGCAGAGGACACGGGGCCCCGCGGCCGTCGCTGCCCCGCAGCCCGGCCCGAGCCCCGCGCTCGCGCCCGCCCCTCGCGGCCGCCGCCGCCCGGCGCGGGAGCGGGAACGGGCGCCGCCGTTTGCCCGGCGCCGCCGTTTGCCCGGCGCCGCCGTTTGCCCGGCGCCGCCGTTTGCCCGGCGCCGCCGTTTGCCCGGCGCCGCCGTTTGCCCGGCGCCGCCGTTTGCCCGGCGCCGCCGTTTGCCCGGCGCCGCCGTTTGCCCGGCGCCGCCGTTTGCCCGGCGCCGCCGTTTGCCCGGCGCCGCCGTTTGCCCGGCGCCGCCGGGGCCGGTCCGGCCGCGCCGCGCATGCGCTGTGTCTGCGGGGCCGCGTGAGGCGGGGAGCCGGCGCGGAGGCGGCTCGGCGGGGCCCGGCCCCGGCCCTCAGCCCCCGCGGCCCCGACCCCGGCGCCGAGGAGCGCGTCGCCGCCCGCCGCCCTCGCGTCGCCGCCCTCCTCGATGCCGAGCCCCGGCGAGAAGCGGCGCTCGTCCCCGGTGCCCCGGCTGCGTGGGCCTGACCCCCAGCCGCCCCCGCCGCCCAGATCGGAGCCGGGTCCAGGCCCCTCCCTGCCCCGGACCGGCACCAAGTCCCTCACCTTCTCCCCACAGCCCGGTTCAGGTCACAGATGATCTCCCCTCCCCAGAACGGTGCCGGGCTTGATGCCCCCACCCCCAGGCCGGGGCCGGTTCCACATCCTGCGCCCCGAGCTGGCAGCCAGTCCTGACCCCAGCCCGGGCCAGCACAGGCTCAGAGACCGACTCCAGGTGTCAGAATATCCCCTGTCCCACAACGGCACTGGGGCCAGGACCCCTACCAAAAACTGGCGGGGGGCAGCCACCCGATGTGGCCTTGCCAGCCTTCACGGGACCCGGGATCTCTCCCCAAACTGGCCTTGGCGCTCCCCTGAATCCCAAGCCAGAGACGCTCCCCGTTCTCTGCCAGATATTAGGAGCACGGGGACCTCCCGATGTCTGCTCATCCCAAAGGCAAGGACATCCCCGCCCTGTCCGAGGCACAGCACTGAGGCAGCAATACCCCCTTCCCCAAGAGATTCCCCTGCCATGGACCCGCTGCCCCCCTGGACAAAATCTGCATCAGACTAGTGGCATCCTGGAGCAGGCTGCTGTTCCCAGACCTGGGGCTCACCAGCCATGGCACACACCTTTCCCCGAAGCAGGACTGAAGTGGGGGCCTCTCCCAAGCCTTAGAGGCCCCTCCAGCCTGGGGGATATTGGGCCATGGGATCAGTGCCAATGCTGGAATGGCTCCGGACAGAAGCTGGCTGTCTTCATGGCCAAGCCGGGGTCCCCCCCAGCCACCTAAGGGCTGCCCCCTGACAGCCTCTGCCCCATGCCTGCCCCATCCCCACCTGGAAAGCAAACAGAGGCTGAGCCTCCCCAGCCTTGTGCTGAAGCAGTAACTAGCCTTGGGCTGCAGTCCCAGATGTAGAAAAAGAAGCCTGGACGCTGTTTTCCCTCTGGGCGGCTGTCCCCACCTTTCCTGCCTCCTTTCTGCATCTGCAGGGACCTGCTGGCCTGGGACTAAGCCTGCTGAGGGGAAGAGAGAGCAGAGTGTGCTGCGCTGAACCATGCAGTCTGGGTTGGGATGCCGGATTCAAGGGCATCCCCGAGCATGATGTGGTGTAAAATGTTCAGTCTTATTCCCTCTTCTGCCCCAGGGAGGCCCTTGGAGAAGATGTGGAGCCAAAAGTGCCTGAGGAGGAGGAGGAGGAGGAAGAGCAGAGGAAGAGCCACAAGCACATTGAGGAGTGCAGGCAGGTGTGGCGGTAGGAGGGGAAGATCCTCTTGGGTCCCTGATATTTGGCTTTACCCTTCTTTTAGCTTTGTACAGTGCTTAGTGTCACACAGCAGCATTTATGTGAGAAGCAGCAGGGACAGGAACTCCTCAGGACTGGGTGGTGGGGGATTTGGGGGCTGGATCCTAGGGGTAGGATTTCCCGTGGATTGTAAGGGCGTAGGAGTGACGCCAAGCATCCAAACCAAAACCCCGCCGTGCCTAACCGCATCTGCACGCACGGGGGAAGTGAGAGAGGGGGGTGCTCTGAGCGTGTTCCTCTTGGCGCTGATGGCCTGCGGGGCTTTCCAGGAGAGGGAGGCCCGCGGGTGCTCATCGATCCTGCCGTAGCAGGAAGACAGAGCTTAGGGCTCCACACAGGCACCTCAGCATGGGGACAGGAGCCAGACCCTGGGCAGGCAGGGTTCCTGCAGCATCCCTCCCTCCAGAACGCAGGTCTTTGGGTGTGAAATGTGTGCCGCTTCCTTCACAGAGGCTGGCCAAGCTGCTCTTTGATGGCACGCAGATGGTGACAAATACCCGGGTGGCCGCTGACTTGAGGGAAACACAGAGGAGGGCAGAGGAGGCAGAGCTGAAGCTGCAGAGGTAAGAGACTGCACCGCGGGTCGGCGCTGCTGGGAAGGATGTTGGTGCAGCTTTCTGAGGACATCCTAATGCTGGTCATCCAGAAACACTTGGCAGTTAGGGCTGTGCTGTTCAGAAGGAAAATCTAGGCACCTCCAGGTCCCACCTGCTGTCACGTCCTGCTCCGAAGAGGGAGACAAGTGATGTAGATTCATAAATCCCCAACGGAGCAGAGATTGGTGAGACAAGTCTCAAAGTGCAGACATAAACATTTCTTCATTTCCCACAGTGTGTTGACTGGATACACAATAACTGACTAAGTGTAGAACAAATTATGGCAAGGGATATGATACGCCTTGCGTCCCTTAATGATAACAAGGGGGAAAAGAGAAGAAGAGAGAGAGAGATGGGAAGAGAGGGAGAGAGATCACCAGTCCAGGTTCCTGCGCTGGTTCTGCCAAGGAGGGTTCAGGGATGCATCCACCTGCTTCATTTCACTTCTTCACTTGCTCATCACCGTTATCCTTGCCCCCCCCCCCCCCATTTATACACGCTTTCCTCGGGTCCTTCCCCCAGATTGATCTACATATCACGTGTCATAGGTGTGGGGAGGGGCAAGGCGCTTCGTGGGGTGCTGTAATTAGCATGATCTCGTTAGTCTTTATTAGCATATTCAGGGATGTCAACTTTAATACACGTTTTGTGGATAATGAAGCAAAGATCGCTCACGGGACAGATGCCCCTTGAAACTGTCACCGAAATCCGGGATAAAAATAACTTCTCGACTCCAATGTGATGCAGATAAGCAGACACTTCTTTACTGACGGCCGGACGTGTAGGGGAGCGCTCTCACCAACAACACGTGCCAGGCACCAGAATCACACACCTTATCTAGAACTTACTCATCCATATTCATTAAGTCTTCATACATAAGCATACAACTTCCAGGAAATCATTCACATATTCTCCTCCTATTTCCGATTCTGCGCAGTAGAGGTTAGAAATGTCTAGAAATGGCTCTGGGTGTAATGGGAGCAGGTGGTCCGTGAGTCGGGGGTCGCCATCTCCCCCTGCCGGAATTACCTTTTGCTTAAGGACACGGTTTTCTTGGCAGGTACCTGCCAGCTGTTACGGTCACTGCCCTCAGTTCCCGTTCATCCTGGACCTTGACAGCTACTTGCATTCTTCTAGTCCTGTACATGTATTATAAATCAGGTTACAAATCACCTCGTGTTTCGTTACCTGGGTTCTAACCGTTCCTACTAAACAGTTGTGACCAGTCCCTTCAGCCTTGGTACGGGGCTGTACAGGGGATTTTAGAGGAGCAGTCAGTTGCTAGATTCAAACTACAATAAATGTAAAATGATTTTTACTAAAATATCCCTTAATTCTATACTTATATTAAAATCAAACACAATTTAATTTCAGTTGATAATAAAATCAGTAACATTTCCCCCCTTTGAAGGTGTTGAAAATCATTTCAATACTTTCACACTTTTATTCATTTTCATCTTTGAGGCCAAAGTTTGTCTTGCCAGATGATGGTGGTGGCGCGCTGTAGCCTGGTGGCATAGTGGGTACTTCTCTCATCATTCTACGATATATTGCAGCCTATTAGTAAACTGTATGTTACCAACATAATCATCAACAAGACAGTTCATAGCAAAAACAGAATTTTGATTAAGGATTTCAGCCAAGAGCTCAAATTCTATCCTAATCCACTAAAAATGTTTCCTAGCCGATCTTCTGACATATCTTCTCGAATGGTTTCTGTTTCTTTTCCGATTTTGCCTCACAGATCTAAATCCTGTTCTCCATCCTGTGTAATATTCGGGATATGAATGCAGCAATGGTCCAATCTGTCTTTGCGATATCCACACACTCCATGCTCTTTCAACAGAAGCATGTCTAGTGCCATCCTGTTCTGAAGTGTCATTCTAGAAGTTACCTGTAATTGGATGTTTAATTCTTGAAATCCTTTTCTTGTAACATCGGCCAATTTTTCTCCTTGTCCTGTTAAGTGATAAAGCCATTCTCTATTCCTGTAGGACGCTATTGGGTTCAAACAGACTCTAAAGCCCAGCCAATTTTTTACTCCTGTTGTTGGTTCATTCCAAGCGTCATCATCCGTTTCAGACCTTTTGATTCGTTGTAATTTTAAATTTTCCAGGGATCCCTTGAGTGGTGATTTCTTCCCAATCGGACACAGTGTTGGCAGGCCTAAAGTAATTTGTTTCACCTTACCATCTACCGGTAAGTGGGTTGTCCGGGTGCCATCACTTAATGCCCAAACTAAATGCCCTGGGCTCTGAATGGCAGATTTCTTACAACTAGAGGAGTATCCTCTTCTGGGTGTAAAGAGACTAGTCATGGTGAGGTTATTATGAACACCTCGACAATAACAGCCAAACTTTAAAGCAGCTGCCAAATGAGGAATTCTTTGAATTATTAAGTCTGCATTGCTGCAATCATACACCCTTTCACATTTCTACCATGGTACTACATGTCCCTTTCCTTGTCGGGTAGTGCCTTTGTCTACTGTCGGGGGAAGGATTGCAAACACGCCTTTAATCCAGGTACTGTCCCAAGTTTTTAATTTTAATCTACCCGTTTGAACTCTTTTCCTGGTTACTGGATTGTTTTTCAAACATACGTCACATTTTGCAGTTATTAATTTAGCCATGTCTATCATCTTGACAGATAAAACTTGTTTTTGTAAAGAAGTTACTAAAGCTTCTGCTCCCTAATGACATTCTTGAGGTTTGGTTTGCATTCTTTCTTTTATTAACAAAGGTGGAACTACTGCTCGTCTGTGAGGGGTTACTGTTTTGGAGGGAATTAATGCCATTTGAAATATTCGTTCTCTTGCTGTCCGGTCGGCCAAATTACTTCTAGCAATTTCTTTTGTGTTCCTAATTAGGTGTGCTTTACAGTGCATGATTGCTACCTGATTTGGTTTTTGAACTGCTTGTAATAATTGTCAAATGTAATTTTGATGCATAATATTTGATCCCTGAGAGGACAGTAATTTTTTTTTTTTTTTCCACAAAGCTCCATGGACATGTACCACCCCAAGAGCATACTTTGAGTCTGTCCAGGTATTTACTTTCTTCGTTTCCCTTAGTTCTAAGGTTCGAATCAAAGCAATGAGTTCTGATCTCTAAGCTGATGTGGCACTCGTCAGTGCCTTTGCCTCTCTAACTGTGGTGTCTGTTGTTACCGCATGCCCAGCGTATCGAACTCCTTGCTCCATAAAGCTGCTGCCATCTGTGTACAATTCCCAGTCTGGTTGCTCCAAGGGTACATCCTTCAGATCTTCTCGACTGGAATAAACATACTCAATAGCAGCCAAGCAGTCCTGCTCCAGTGGCTCTTCTTCCTGTGTGGAACTTAAAAACACTGCAGGATTTACCAGGTTAGTTGTTTTTAGACTCACACCATCTTGTTCAGCCAGTACTACCTGGTACTTCATCATTCAGCTCAGAGACAGCCAATGTCCCCCCTTCTGTTCTAAACCAGTTATCACCGTCTGTGGGACACAGACTGTTATTGTGCTTCCCAAAGTTAATTTCTGAGCTGCCTGTGTGAGCATCACTGTTGCAGCCACAGCTCGAAGGCAGTTTGGGCACCCTTTGCTCCCCGTGTCCAGTTGTTTAGAGAAGTATCCGACAGGTCGTTTCCAGCTTCCCGTCTTCTGAGTCAGCACACCCAGTGCCAGGCGTTGTCTTTCGTGAGCCAACAGCTCACAGCCTTTGGTGATGTCCAGAAGTCCTAAGGCAGGCGCAGGCATTAAAGCGGTTCAGTTCTGTGACAGCCCGTTGTTGCTGTGGGCCCCATGTCGAAGGAGAGTTCTTCGGGCCTCATGTAGCAGTTTAGCTGTCAGACCATAACTCATGATCCAGAGGCGGCACCACCCTGTCATTCCTAAGAATGCTCTGAGTTCATGAATATTTTCGGGCTCACATGGCTTCTCAGTGTTCTGTTCCTAATTGCCGCTGCCCTTCTGAAATCTCAAAGTCCAAATATATCACAGTCTGACAAGCTATTTGGGCGCTTTTTTTTTTTTTTTCCCCCCCCTGGCTACCTTGTACCCATTCGGTGCCAGAAAATTAAAAAGATCTATTGTTACCTGTATGTAGGTAAATCTTTTTTTTTTCTGTAGCAATCAGTGTGTCATCCACATATTGTAAAAGCAAATGTCCAGGTGTTGGTTTGTCCTGTTTCCGTGTTTCAAGCTCTTTTGCCAGCTGATTTCCAAAAATTATCGGGCTATTTCTAAATCCTTGGGGTAGTCTTGTCCATGTCAGCTGCATCTTTGTCCTGTTTGTGGATTTTCCCACTCGAAAGCAAACAATTTTCTGTTTTCCTTCTCCAAGGCATACAAAAGAAAGCATCTTTTAAATCCAG